>NC_072490.1:12288106-12591136 GCF_027574615.1 Eptesicus fuscus | reverse complement strand
GGGATTTGAACCCACCTGTATATGATGCTAAAGTCTCTACTCTTACCTTCACAGAATGCTGCCTGTTAGATACCCTGTAAGCATTTCTTCCCATTAAATTAGGATTAAATTCTAGAAAGGCAGACTCTTATGCTGATATTCTGTGTCCAGGGGCGAGAAAGAACCCATAAGTAACCTCTTGAACACCTTGTGGCTATACAGCTTAGGGCACTGCATTATGATCATTTATTTATGGGTCTATCCCGTCCTATGGGGGTGGAGCAGGGTCTTACCATCACTGTAGCACCAGTGTCTACCTCAGCCACTATTCAGTGCCTGGCACCTCACAGGTCCTCAATAAACGTCTGGTAAGTGAACGGGGGAGGTATTTTCCATGGTATTGCAGACCCTCCACTTCCCATAGTCCATCTGGCTGAACACGTGCTCATCTTTCTTGCCTCAATACTAGCACCATCTTCTCTATGAGGCCTTCTTTATGATTTAGTCCAGTCTCTCCACTCTCCCCTTTGTGCTCTCACTGTACCCTGAACAGATATCTTAGGAACCATTGTTCTACAGATCTGACTCTCCCTCTAGTCTGAATGTCGTTGACGGAGATCCTGACTTTTCTTTTATTATTTTAAAAATATATTTTATTTATTTTTTTTACAGAGAGGAAGGGAGAGGGAGAGAGAGTTAGAAACATCGATGAGAGACAAACATCGATCAGCTGCCTCCTGCACACCCCCTACTGGGGATGAGCCCGCAACCAAGGTACATGCCCTTGACGGGAATCGAACCTGGGACCCTTCAGTCCACAGACCGACGCTCTATCCACTGAGCCAAACCAGTTAGGGCGAGATCCTGACTTTTCTATGTTTTTTTCTCTCTGGGGTCTTGAGAAGTGCCTGGTTCATAGTAGGTTCTCAACCTATGTTTGATAAATGAATAAAAAATTAACCCCTGATCTGTTGGCTTAACTCATCAAAGGACCCCAAGGAGAGAGCATGTCAAGGATCATGGTATTGCTCTCAGTAAAATAAGGAACTTGCCTAGGGGGTCATATGCCTCCCTCCTCAGCATCTTCTTTTTAGAGCAGCGACCACGGCCTTTTGTGCTTTTCTGTCTCTGGTAGCTAGTACAGTGCCTAGCACACACACAGTCAGCTGCGATGAATGGAAGGAGGAATAAATGAGCCTCAAAAGCAATATATACCAGCCAATGTAGGATTTCAAACCTGATGGATCTGAAGCCGTCTCACAAATCATCTGCCACCAGCCTGAGGCCACAGAGCTGAGAAACCACTGCACAATGTAGCATTTACTTGCAGGCTGCCTTTGGGGCTGTGGAGGTTGTGGGCTGGGTCCTGAGTAAACACAGGCTGCACTGAAGAACCATTGTGGGCGCTGGTAGTTCTTTCAAGTTCCTCTGGGGTCTGCAGTTGATTTGCAGCTGGAGCCAAGTCCCTGCCAAGGCCCTCTCCCTTTTTGCAATTGAATTATTAGCTAAAAGAAAACCTTCCAGGGTGTAGGAGTTAGCAGCGGCCTGCCAAGGGTAAGGAACTTTTGTTTACCCAGAGTGTTTGCACCTAATCTAATGAAAAGTAGGAATGAGCCCTCAGAAAGCAATTCAGAAGTTCTGGCCACAAAGAAAGACAGGCTTTGGACTTGGCAGGAAGGTAGTTCAGGGCAGCCAAGGACTGGGGCTGCAGGTCTACCCCCCAGGATACGACTTATTTCCAGGTGGGTGTTATCCACGGGTTGCTTCTGTGCTTGTTTTTCCGGGGACCCTGGCAGGACTGCAGTGCTCCCATCTCCCAAATATCCCATCTCCTCCAGTTGGAATCCTGCAGCTTTCACTGAAGACTTGGATCCTTATTGAGATGGAAATGCCACCGAGAGGGACAGCTCTGCAAAGGGGTCAAGAACTGAGTTCACATCTGATTTTTGCAACTTTATGGAACCATGAACACGTCACTTTACAAGTCTGGGCCTCCGTTTCTTTACCTATAAAATGGAGATGATCATGCTACCTGACATACAGGGTTTTTGGTATTGGAATTACTTTGTAAGTCAGAAAACTTTCTACAGATAAAACGATGTCCGTCATAATTTCTACATGCAGGATACTTAGCACGTTGCATTGCTCTGTAAGCCACTTGAGGGCAAGGGCTGTGTCTTATTTTGTATCTAGCTTCTATCTCAGTACGTGACACAGAGTAGGTGGCCAGTAAAGGGCAGGCTAATCTACAGCAGCAGGAGAGATAAGCAAACTCCTGTCTTCCGTCATGTCTAACATGAAGATTCTCTCTTGAAGGAGCTCATCTTGGCCCATTTGTTGATTTTGATTTTTACTGAATGGTAACAAGGCACAGGTATTTTTAATTTTACTTTGAGCCCTAGCTGGTTTGGCTCAGTGGATTGAGCGTCGGCCTGCAGACTGAAGGGTCCCAGGTTTGATTCTGGTCAAGGGCACATACCTTGGTTGCAGGCTTGATCCCCAGCCCTGTTGGGGCATGTGTGGGAGGCAAACAATTGATGTATCTCTCTCACATCAATGTTTCTCTCTCTCTCTCTCTCCCTTCCTTCCACTCTCTCTAAAAATCAATGGAAGAATATCCTCGGGTGAGGATTAAAAAAAAAAAAATTAGTTTGAGAAGTAGTGTGATAGAAGGGCCCAATATACCTGGCCGTGAGAAAACTGGATTCTACTCTTGGTCTATCATCAACCTCTTGTTGGGTTAATCATTATTTTACCCTTCATTTCTTGTTCAGGAAAGCCCAGCAATAGATGACTTCTAAGGAGACTTCCGTTATTCTGTTTGGGCCCAATGGCCCCTTTCCTCATTCTTCTGTGTTTAGAATGTCTCCTGTTGGCCAGGCTGGAGTCTCCAGCCCCATGCTCCCAACATTTGTCAGAGCATGGGACAAATGTGGATCCTGCTGGAAAGAGAGTTATGCTGGGGTTGTCTTGGTCCTGCCGTACAAGGCCATCTGGAAAGGCAAAGAGACTTCAGCAGGAAGAGGACAGTGTTTTATGGAAACTGCCCAAGGACTGAGCAAAGAGCTGTAAGGGATCCCAAAACAAAGATGCATCCACAAGGGACAAGGGAGCCCAAACAGGTGGGGAGGAGATGACTTAATGCCAAGCAGAGTTGTGTATTTCAAAAGTTAAGAGTCTAGTGCCAATTTCTGAAACAAATTGTATTTGTAAATTTAAGTGGTAGTAGGACCACACCTTAAAGTGGAAAAAAACATGGACCCGCTGGGAGTTGGGGAATAGGGATGATTATCCCCATTAAATAATTTTTAAAAGAACTCTATACTTGTGCTTTGATCACAATCCATGTATCCTCTTTGTTCAACATCCCAACTCATATACTTTATATGTTTTTATTCACTTGGAGCCTTAGTTCACTGTCTGAAGATATATATCAAGCTACGTGCAAATATTTTCTCTTTTTAATATTATGTATTAGAAGGTAAAACCACTCACCGCTGGGTTAGCAAATCAACAATTAGGTTAAGTCATCTATAAATAACAGTATATACACTTCTATAGGAATATACACGTGACAATTTTCCAGGCACCTAACTAAAATTGACTTGAACTCAGATAGGTAATGGGAAAAGGGGAGAGATATATTTTGTTTCTCCTCTGTTTCCTGCAGTGAGTATCAGAGTGCTGAATAGAGAAACAAGTGGGTTCTGCCATTTGGTAGTAGTGTGACCATGAACAAATTGCTTAGCTTTCATTCATTCATTCATTCATTCATTCATTCAACAAACAACTGATGAGCAAACGAGAAGTTGAGCAGCAGTCTCAAGGAACATTCACGTTGGAGGAGGTTGACTAGCAGAGTCTAGAGCCGGGTTGGAGTTAAGAGAGAGCAGCCTGCCGAAACCGGTTTGGCTCAGTGGATAGAGCGTCGGCCTGTGGACTGAAGGGTCCCAGGTTCGATTCCGGTCAAGGGCATGTACCTTGGTTGCGGGCACATCCCCAGTAGGGGGTGTGCAAGAGGCAGCTGATCGATGTTTCTCTCTCATCGATGTTTCTAACTCTCTATCCCTCTCTCTTCCTCTCTGTAAAAAATCAATAAAATATATATTTAAAAAAAAAAAAAAAAAGAGAGAGCAGCCACAGCACATGGGAGATACTGTATAGGAATATAGCCCCTGAGGAGCCCCCACACTCAGACACTGAATTAATGCCCAATTAAACCCCGTGGCAGGCCGTCCCTACTCTGGGAAGACTTGCATTATCTGCATCTTGGATTGCTAGGCACGCCATCTGCTGCCTCAGGGCCTGTTTACTTTTTATGCAATCCATAAAAAGGTGGCCAAGCTTGCTTTAATTTATTGAAAAGCATAGAAATAGCCTCGGGAGAATAATTAGAAGCCCACTGTTTTTCATTATATTGTAAGACAGCATATTTTCCTGTCTACTGCCTTTTAAGAGGGCCCTGCCAAATAGTCTGTGTAAGAGTCAATGAGCAAATAAAAGGATCGCTCTGTAGCTATTTGGACTTGGTTTTTAAGGAACTTTATCTTCATTCACATGAAAAAATAAACAAATTCTCAACTTCAGCTTCTCCAGGTCCCACAAAAATGCACATTGTGTGCCTACAGAAGCAAAAGGGGAAAAAAATGATGGAAAAAATGACTCAGTATTTGGAGCAAAATATTCTGCTACCAGTGAACAGAGGGCACTGCATGGATTGATTAGGTGGTGATATTGACCAAACTATTGGGGGGAAATGGAGCAGTAGGATCTTTTGAAATGCTGCAGAGGAAAAGCTACTATAGACACAATATGTTAAAAATAACCCCTAAATGCTAAAGAAGTTGCCGGGCAAAATGATGTTTTTACCCAAAGGTCTTCTGGTTATACTCCAAAATGCTCTTTTCACCAGTATAACTCTACTTATTTTTCAAATTTTTAACTATAGAAGTCAAAATGAATTCATTCACCTTATAAAAAAAAAATCAAGATGTTATATAAAAGCCAAAGTGCCCTTTGACTACCAACGGAACCAAACACATACATATACCCTACCTGGGATATCCATCATTATGAGTTTAGTGAGTATTATTCAAACAAGAATAGGGAAGTTCAAGACACACTGTTAAGAAAACAAATAAATTTACTAAATACACATTATGATAGTGGTCATGTAAAAAAATATATACTTTAGATAATACTATATAGTACCTATATCTATATCCTATTTATTTGTGCTAATGATATCTGTATCTCTACAGGACATAAATAGAAAAGGTTTAAGGGAATTTCACTTCTGGTAATGGTGAAATAATTTAGGTAAGTCTCTGAGGATAAGAACAATTTATAAATCTGTACAAAATCTGATAACATCTACTTAAAGGCATCAAGCAGCTAATAGCATCGTGTACAATTGTTAGGCTCGGACCCATGGAAGGGCAGCAGCTCAGAGAGATGATCCTATTGATTAAAACCTGTTTTCTTTTGGGGGATAATTTACTTATTATAGAAGGGATTGTTGAGAGGATGAGAAACTGAAGACTCTTTGGATAGCCTTGTCAGGCTAAGGAAACAGGAAAAGGACATGGTTCAACCAAGAAGGGGTGTTCCTTTGCTTTGTGTTGGGATCTCAATGCACCACAGTGGTAGAAGGTTACCCAAGAAAAGGCAGGTTCTTGCAAAAATTGCAGCTCAGTTTTGAATAATTTTAGTCACTGAATTTGGCTGAAGGTTTGCTCATATTACTTGAAGTGTGTCAAGTGCCTACCAGAAATAAATAAAAACTTCTCTAGAGGAGGAATACCTCATTCTGTAGACAAATTACAAACAATTTTGCAAATACATATCTGGCCTACAATTTAAAATAAACAGGCACACAAAAGACAAAGAAGAAAAAAAGAGTGAAAGCAAAAGCAGTTACAGACTTTAACTCTATTCATTATATTCAGGGAGATAAAATAAGAGCCTGCGAAATTTGGCAGAGAACGAGGAACTATAAAAATTTCAAAAAAGTAAAGTCTGCAACTGAAAATTAAAAGTGAAATGAAAACCTCAGCGGGTATGTTTAATAGCAGATTAAATATCGCTGAAGAGAGATTTAGTGAGCTGGAGTGTGTGTTGAAAGAAAATATCTAAAATGAAGCATAGAGAAACAAAGGGAGGAAGATATAAAATAAAAAAGGAAAATTACAGACATAGAGAATGTGTGAAGGTCAAACATGTGGTAGTTTAAGTGCTAGAAGGAAAGGAGAGTAAGAATGGGACAGAAAAAGTTTGAAGATTATGGCTGAGAGTTTTTCTCAATTGATAAAATGTATCAAGCCATAAATAGTAGAAGACATACAAAGCCAAGAAGGATAAATGCAAAGAAAGCCATACTTAGGCACATCATAGTAAAACTGCTAAAACTCAAAGGCCTCCCTGCTCCCTATCCCCCTCCTTCCCCCCCCCCCACAAACAAACTTAAAGTGCTAAAGAAAAAAGATTACCTTCAAAGGAGAAAGAACAAAACCTACAGATGTTTACCCATAGAAACAATGGAAATCCAAAGACAAAATAACAATATATTTAAATGACAGAGAGAAAATGACTGCCAATAATAGAATTCTATGCTAAGTAAAATATTCTTTGTGAAAGACTAAGGAACTTTTGTGTTCAAAAACTACAGGACATCAGCATACCCACATTAAAATAAGTTCCAAAGGTGTTCTTCCGCAGAAGGAAAATAATGCATAAAGGAGAGAGAGACACATGGATTGATTGCCTTCCTTTCGCGCGCATGCCTGACCAAGGCCCGGGGTCTGAAGTCTGTGGGCCGAGGCTCTGTCCACTGGCCAAACCAGCGAGGGCAGAAGTATCAGTTAAGATTAGACTGAGTACTTCTGAAGCTGACCAAGATGGAGTATGTCTACTTCAGACTATATGTCTTATTGAAACAAAATACTGTGCGGGCAGAACAGGAAAAGCAAGTACCAGAGAACTCTGAAAAAGCATTGGACAAAATTTAATATACCGGGGTGGGCAAAAGTAGGCCTACAGTTGTAAGTACGTGAAACACAGAGTTTATTCTTTTTTTTTAAAAATATATATATATATTATTGATTTTTTTACAGAGAGGAAGGGAGAGAGAGATAGAGAGTTAGAAACATCGATGAGAGAGAAACATCGATTAGCTGCCTCCTGCACACCCCCCACTGGGGATGTGCCCGCAACCAAGGTACATGCCCTTGACCGGAATCGAACCTGGGACCTCTCAGTCCGCAGGCTGATGCTCTATCCACTGAGCCAAACTGGTTTCGGCAGAGTTTATTCTTGTATTAATATTATTTACTAATTACTATGTCTTTGTATTATAACTGTAAATCTACTTTTGCCCACTCTTGTATATTCAGTAAAATGAGGCACAACAGCAACAGCAAAAAAGTCCCAGCAAATTAGGAATAAAAGGCAAGTTCCTTAACTTAATAAAGGCACCTACAAAAAATATACAGCTAACATCATGCTTAGTGATGAGATATTGAATGGTTTCTCCCTGTAACCCAGAAATCCCAGTCCTGGCTATCTATCCAAATGAGTTAAAAATCAATGTTCACACAAAAATCTGTATGTGAATGCCAGTAGCAGCTTTATTCAAAATTTCCCCAAACTGGAAACAACCCAGATGTTCAACAACAGGTGACTAGATAGGCAAAATGTGGTACGGCCATACAACAGAATACTACTCAGCAATGAAAAGGGAAGAACTATTGATTCACATAACAACATGGATGAGTCTCAATTGCACTTTACTAAATGAAAGATCCAAAAGTCTATATATTTTATGATTCCATTTATATGGTATTCTTTTTAAAAGTATGTATTTTATTGATTTTTTTACAGTGAGGAAGGGAGAGGGATAGAGAGGTAGAAACATCGATGAGAGAGAAACATCCATCAGCTGCCTCCTGCACACCTCCTACTGGGAATGTGCTCGAAACCAAGGTACATGCCCTTGACTGGAATCAAACCTGGGACCCTTCAGTCCACAGGCCAATGCTCTATCCACCGAGCCAAACCGGTTAGGGCTTATATGATATTCTTAAAAAAAAAAAAGCTATAGGGATGAAAAATAGTAGTTGCTAGGGGGTAGGCGTGGGGTGTTTTGGGATGATGGAGCTAATCTACTTTCTCTGTCTATGGATTCTCTTTCCCTCCACAGGGCTCTCTGTTGTTGATTCTTGAGGGCTGCCGTTGTCCATTTAGTGACTTTTCCAAACTGCTTTTGCAAAGATTGTCATGTGTGGTCACCAAAGTCTCTGTTCTGTTATCTCAACAGTCAGCTAGTGATGGGAAGATACTTTCTTAAATGCCTGGAGACAAAAACAGAAAAAACTCCTGTAGTCCTTGCATATTGGCCCTGAGCTAGGATACTCCTTCAATGCTGAGCCAAACTGACTACAACTCTGCCTTAGCCTGCACCTCCTGTTTATTGTGGAATCCAAACATCTGCCAGAGGTGTAAATCTCAGATCCTCTCAGGTCCTTTCTGAGCATGTGTCTGGCCGTGGGCATGCATTTCATACTTCAAATTCCCCAGTGTGCTCGGGAGCCCTCACAGCTCTTATTCCCCCAAGAATCTTCCTCATCATACGCAGGCTTTTGGGTCTGCCTGTTTGCCTCATCCTCCCTTCCTTGCCCCAGTCAGCAATGAGTAGCATATATCTTTAAGTGCTTTCATCAAATGCCACCCAGAAAGCCACTTCAATCTGACAGGGGCAAAATAAAGGTTAATCTCTGTCCTGGGTCCTTAGGAAACCACCAGACAGGTCAACTGCATGACCACAGTATTTAAGAATGAGGTCCATATTTATTGCTTTCCCTGGTACCTATAAGCTGTCCCAGAAACATGGGCCATGGAATTAGCAGAGTTCCCTACTCTGCTAATTCCATGGTGTCACTTCTGTCACAGGTCCTTTGGAAAACAGTTTGGTTCTGTGTAGTAAATCTAAAGATACTCAAATCAGCAATTCCGCTCTTCCTTGTTCACCCTAGAGCAGCAACTCTCAACTGAGGCCATTTTGTCTTTCCAGTAAAATTTGGGAATGCCTGGAGACATTTTAGTGTTCACAAGTGGAGGTTTACCGACGGCATCTAGCGGGCAAAGCCATGGATGCTGCTAAACACCCTGCAGTACATAGGATAGTCTGAGTGGTCAGTGAACACTTCTGTGAAGATGACATTTGAGAAGATAACTGACTTGTATCAAGTCAAGGGATGGGCAGTGGGACGTTCTGGAGGAAGCACATTTCAAATAAAGGAAAGAGTTGTTGCTGAGGCTCTTAAGTGGGGAAGTGTTGGACATGTTTGAGGAACCTCAGGGGGAAAAACATGGCTAGTGTGGAGTGGATGAGGGGAGGGTGGTAGGAGATGAGGTTAGCGCAGGAGGCAAGGCCCCCATCATAGAGGACCCTGTGGACCATGGGAAGGGTTTGGGTCTTTTCCCTAAGCGCCATGAGAAGACACCGAAACATTCCCGTTGTGTAGACTGCATGAGAAAAGGCAGGTGGCATGGAGACTCATGTACACAACAGATGATGGTGGTGATGGAGAGATAGTGAGAAATGGATAGATTCCGGATTTATTTAAGAATATTTGCTAATGGCCAAAACCGGTTTGGCTCAGTGGATAGAGCGTCGGCCTGCGAACTGAAAGGTCCCAGGTTCAATTCTGGTCAAGGGCATGTATCTTGGTTGTGGGCACATCCCCCGTGGGGGGTGTGCAGGAGGCAGCTGATCGATGTTTCTCTCTCATCGATGTTTCTAGCTCTCTATCACTCTCCCTTCCTCTCTGTAAAAAATCAATAAAATATATATTTTTTAAAAAAGAATATTTGCTAATGGCCGAAACCGGTTTGGCTCAGTGGATGGAGCGTCAGCCTGCGGACTGAAGGGTCCCGGGTTCGATTCTGGTCAAGGGCATGTACCTTAGTTGCGGGCACATCCCCAGTATAGGGGGTGTGCAGGAGACAGCTGATCGGTGTTTCTCTCTCATCGATGTTTCTAACTCTCTGTCTCTCTCTCTTCCTCTCTGTAAAAAATCAATAAAATATATTAAACAAAAAGAAAAAAAGAAAAGAATATTTGCTAATGGATTGGATGTGAGGAGTGAGGAAAGGAGAGACTCAAGGATGATTCGTAGGTTTTTGTCCCGAACAGCCAAGGGGATAGTGGGAACATTTGCTGGGATGATGAGGACTGGAAAGTGAGTATGAAACTTGGATCAGAAGTCTAATTTGGGCTTTATTAAGTCTGAGATGCTTATTAAACATTCAAGGAGAGATGTCAGTTGTTGGTTAGGTTTCTTCGTCACAGACTTAATGGGCTGGATTTGAGGATATCAGATTTTGAGGATATCTAAAGTTCTCATCAACCATATTAGAAATATATATATATTTCTCCTCTCTCTCTCTCTCGGAGAGATATCCAACAAATTGCGAATTGATTTAATAAATTAGAGTGTACACACACAATGCTATTCCATGAGTTGACATGCAATGATAATTTTTAATTGAAAAAAGTAGATTATAAAAGTCCATGTGGTTTGCTTCCATTTTTTAAAATATATTTTATTTATTTTTTACAGAGAGCAAGAGAGAGGAAGAGAGAGAGAAACATCGATGAGAGAGAGAGAGAAACATCAATCAGCTGCCTCCTGCACACCCCCTACTGGGGATGTGCCCACCACCAAGCTACATGCCCTTGACCGGAATGAAACCTGGGACCCTTGAGTCCGCAGGCCGATGCTCTATGCACTGAGCCAAACCGGTTAGGGCGGTTTGCTTCCATTTTAAAGAATACAATGTAATTTAAAATGTATTTCGTTGTAAGCTTGGAAGCAGATAAACTGGAATATAAGCAGCGGTTGCCTCAGGTGCTGGGGTTTAGCATGGTTTTTGTTCTTTTTTCATTCTTGTTAGAGTTCACTTAAAACGTCTTCACTAATCACGTATCACCTGTGTAAACTGTTTCTTACATAAAGGACACATTTATTTTTTGTGTTTCTTTTTTAATTCCATAATAACCAGGCAGCCTGCGGCTTGGCTATCTGTCAGGTGAGGGGCATCAAGGTGCTCTGGGTGATGATGGACCGACCAGGTGCGAACGAGGGAAGGCGAAGAGGCCCCGCCCAGGAGCCCAGGCCCGGGGGGCGAGGGGGGCGGTCCAAAGGGCACCACCCTGCGGCGTCACGTGCGCGCCGTCGGCCAATGGCAGCCTCCCGAGCCCACCTTGGGGACGGGGCGGGGCGCCCAGCTGGCGTCACCAGGACAACGGGCGTTGCCGGCGCCGTGTGACTCCGGGCTGTGGGCGCGCTGGCGGCTCTCCGGCCATGGTGAGTGTGCGGCCCGCGCGGCCCGCCGCCCCGCCCTTCCCCGCCCGAGCTGGGTCGCCGCGCGGCCGCCCCGCTAGGTGCAGGCGGGCGGCGGCGGGGTCGCGGGGAGGCCGGGCCGCGGCCTGCGAGGCGGTGTGGGGCGGCGGGGTGCCGGGCTTGGGCGGGCCCGGGGGAAGGGGGGCCCGGAGGACGCGGAACGCCCGCCTGCCCCGGCGCCCGCGGACCCGGCTTTCTCTGCCCGTGAAGGTCTGGGTCGCTGCTGGGACCCTCCTCCTCCCTGTGGACCGCCGGACAGACAGCGTGACGCTCTTTTGGCTTTGGATTGCCTGGGAAGCCACCCAGAGAGGGTGTGGTTAAAAAAAAAAAAAAAAGGATGTGTATCAATATCCTGTATATTCCTATATATCCTATTTCTTGCAGGCTCTGTGCTCCTGCCTGTCTCGTTTCTGCAATTATAGATTTAAAAAAAAAATAGAATACATGTGTCTTTCTTTCAAATTCATCCTTTTGGCAGGTTGTTTTTGCTTCTTAGTACGTGGACATTTAAACTTGTGATTTTGGAGATTTCCCCCTCCTTTTTTTTTTTTTTTTTTAAATGGGGGCATGAAGCTGGCGGTTTTCAGCTGAGAGCAGCACCCGCAGGGATTTAATGAATAGTAGCTGTGAACGTCGTGAGTCACTCCTCCACCCAGGAACTTGAGTGGGCATACCGCCTGGCCCCCAGGAAGCTCGCTTTTTCAAACCTGACTTGAAGGCTGAGGTGTGGACTTAAAGAGACAGGACTCAGGAAATGGCCAACCACAGGTGTGTTTTCCCCCCCAGAGGCCCCCCGAGGCTGTAAGAGAAGAGAGGACTCTGCTTGGGGACACGCCTTTGGTGTACTGTAGGGTATTGGTTTAGAGGGGGTGGGGTGGTAATAAGGAGTTGCCTATTTTTAAGAAACAGTTTTGTGGTGGTTTTGTTGTTTGTTTGTTTGTGTGTTTGAAACCCTCGGTGATTTAGTGTAGATCAGTGGAAGTATGAATAAGCTGAGACTGCAGGGTGCCTTTCAAGTGCCAGTTGGCTTTCTGGAGGGAGAACCTACCATGTGGGGGACCCTGGCGGGCTCCGGCTTTTCTTACTAAGGAGAGGCATCGTAGGAAGGGAAGGTGGATAGCCTGTGTGTCTCATTGACTCTGAGAAAACAATTGCCAGGTGAGCAGCTTGTTTTGGTAACAGGAAAAGCACACCAGCCACAAATAACACGATGTCATTATTTTGTGTGTCTTTTTAATGCGGAACTGCTTTACCGTGACAAATTAAACGGAGCCGGAAAGACTTTCAGAAAATGAATTTTACCAAACTCTTGTGTTTTAAATCTAGCAGTGACTTGCTTTTATCTGTTACTAGAGGCCCGGTGCATGAAATTTGAGCATGGGTAGGGTCCCTAGGCCTGGCCGGCAATCAGGGCTGATTGGGGCCTTCCTTCCTTCCGTGCCGCCCCCTGGTGGTCATCGCATGTCATAGCGAGTGATCGAATTCCCCCCCCCCCTGTCTCGGTTGAACTCCCTAGGGGACAATTTGCATATTAGGCTTTTATATACATAGAAGATCGAAAGATACGCAAGAAAAGCCCTTACAGATACAGTAGGGAAAAAGGAGGCATATTCAGGAATTAGTGTCTACAGCCCTCAGAAATCTCGTATTCCTCCTATTGGCCATTTTCTTTTTCTTCTCCTTCTTCCACCCATTCCATTCTGACCCACAGTCCACCTCAACTCACTTGTGAATTTTGGAGTTTTATTGATGCTAAAATAAAAGCATTTTGCTGTAGTATATTAGTAGTTGCTTTGCTAGACTTAGAAATGCTTTGCTTGCTCTGACTGGTTTGGCTCAGTGGATGGGGCATTGGCCTGTGGACTGGAGGGTCCCAGGTTCGATTCTGGTCGGGGGCACATGCCCAGGTTGCAGGCTTGATCCCTGGAGGGGGGTGTGCAGGAGGCAGTCTATCAGTGATTCTCTCTCATCATTGATGTTTCTATCTCTCTCTCCCTCTCCTTTCTCTCCGAAATCAATAAAAATATCTATTTTTTAAAAATGCTTTGTATTGTTAAACTTTAAGAATTATTGTTAAATGTATTGTTAAACGTTAAGAATTTATTTCATGGAAGGAATTCAGTTGAGTGAAAAGCTGATGCGTGGGCTCCAAGGAAGGTGGGAAATGGTTGGTATAGGAGGGGACAGGAGGAGGCTGCCTGTATGATCCCCAAAACTGTATTCAAGATTATAACATTACCCTTCATTAAATGCTTGCTTTTAAAAACACAACTTTAAAAGTTTATATAAATGACTTTGCATGTGAATTTTGGAATTCTGTTTTAACTGTTTCTCAATGAAATTTTCTGCAGTTAAGCCTCTTGTTTCTATTACCTTTATAAAAATGACAGCTGACATTTATTTTGTATATTCTATGTGTGAGATATTTTTCTAAGCACCTATGTTGTATTTAACCATCACAACAACCCTATGGAGGAAGGTATCATTTTCCCATTTTAGAGACAAGGAAATTGAGGCACAGAGAGGTAAAGTAACTTGCCCAGGTCACCCAGCTGATAAATTGAGCCACATTTCAAAACCACGCACTTTGTCACAGAACCTGCTAGTGTAAACACTGGATTATACTGTAATATATACTGTATCATTATATGGTCCCCAATATGTTTGCCATAGATATGTTAGGAAATTAGTTTTCTTTCTTACTTAGGTTTTAATGTTTTGAGCACTTATGAAGAATTGTATTTTGTTGTTCTTGGCACTGGAATAGATGCTACAGAACAGAGTAGCCTGGCCTAGCCTTTCCCCCTTTCCCTCTCCCGCCCCTCTTTCACAAAGATGAAATGAGAAGGAATTGATGAAGACAGGTTATTAGATTAGGGTTCATATTCATGGCTGTAATAGTATTGAAAATTCCTCCTGTCATTTCAGTTTGTGTTCAGGAAATGACACCTACTTTTTGTGAATCACAAAGACCAGTGTCTTACATAAAGCCATTTAGACTTGGGGGATAAAATGTTTAAAAAGTAAAATTTTATTTTCCAAGTTTTTTTTCTAATAGTAATTTTTACATTTGTTTTAGTTGTATGTTCTAAAATTGTTGCAAAAAGACATCAAACAATGGTTTAAATTTTAATTCATGTGGGTCAAAATGTGCAGTAGAATACTTATTGCCATCAAGTTTTTGTTATTGCTTAATACTTGGTCATACAGTCTTCCTATTTTCATTTATTCTCTTGGGCTCGCCCCTGTTTTGGCACTTTCCTTTCTGTGCTGGTGTTGGAAGCACAAGGTGGAGGGGAAGCTTTCCAATAAAGTATATCTGACGTCGAAGGACAGTTTTGGTCTATTTGCCATATAGTCAAGAGAGCTTGTGTAATGAGATCTGTGTTAATAGATTGTGAAAAGAAGAGGTTTCTCTTATTTTTTTTACTCTTGACAGTCTTGGTCTCCCTTTTTCTTTATAGGCATACACACACACACACACACACACACATATGTATATTTCAGAGAGGAAGGGAGAATGAGAGATAGAAACATCAATGATGAGAGAGAATCTTGGATCGGCTGCCTCCTGCACGCCCCCTACTGGGGATTGAGCCTACAACCTGGGCATGTGCCCTGACTGGGAATTGAACCTATGAGCTCTTGGTTCAGTGGTCTGCAAACTGCGGCTCGTGAGCCACATGCGGCTCGTGAGCTACGGTTTGCCGCTCTGTTGACTAATGAGTTTGCTGACCATTGTCCTGGTTCATAGGTCGACGCTCAACCACTGAGCCAGGCCGGCTGGGCTTGGTTTCCCTTTTGTCTGCACTGGGGAGCATAATTTTTAGTACTTAATTGTAACAATAATTCTTTTTCATAGAGCCTTTCACTTGCCTAGTTTTAGGCTGATTATATTTCACATCTCATTTAATCCTTCCAATATCCCTAGAAGATTGACATTATACCCATTTAACACTCTCAGATTGATTAGGCAACTTGCCCAAGGTCAAATAGTTGGCCAGTAGCAGAGCCAGGATTTGAACTCAACCGGTCTTCAAAGTCTGGCTTCTTAGCTATTATACCATGGCTTCTTTCCAAACTAAAGAATGTGCCCAGTGCCTGGTTTAAATGTACTACACCAAGATTAGGGGTCTCAGGGTCTTATCAGCTGAGCCAGCAAGTTCTTTTTTATTTTATGACAAACTATTTGTAATGTCAAATGACACCCTGAAGGTTTTACTTGACTACCCTCCTCACCACCACCACCACCACCACACCACCCCCCGCCCCCCCCCGCCCCGCAGACCAACAAAACTCAGATATGGACAGCCATGGATTGGACTACACTTTGACCTCTGCCTTCCCTACCTCATTTTGTGTCTCACCTCTACCCTGTACTGTCTACCTCAGCACTGCCACTTCCAGCACTGGAGTGACTATGAAAGAGATGGGACTGGAGCAGAGGTGTCTAAGGAAGTGGAACAGGGCAGTCACTGGGAAAGTTTTTGTGGAGTCAGAATTATACAACATGTGGCCTTTTGTTTGTGTCTTCTTTCATGTGACATAATATTTCAAAGGCTCATTTCTGTTGTAATATATATTAGTACCTCATTCTTTTTGATTGGTGAATAATTTTCCATTGTATGGATATACCACACTTTATTCATTAGCTGATGGACATTTGGGTTATTTCCACTTTTTGGCTATTATGAATAATGCTGCTATGATCATCCATGTACAAGTTTTCTTCTAGGTAGTTACCTGTGGTTGGAATTGTTGGTTCATATGGTAACTTTATGTTTAACCTTTGAGGAACTGCCAGACTGGTTTCCAAAATGGCTCTACCAGTGTAGTGTATGAGTGTTCCAATGCCTCCACAATTTATAAACACTGTACACTGACATCACCACAAACGGCATGAGTAATGCATCACACTACGATGTTATGATGGCTGTGATATCACTAGGGTGATGGGAATTTTTCAGTTCCATTATAATCTTATGGGACCACTGTTATATAGGTGGTACTTCATTGACCCAAGTATCATTAGTCAGTGCATGACTTTATTTTGGCTATTCTGGGTCTCTTGCATTTCATATTAATTTTAGGATCAACTTTTAAACTTTTCAATAAAAAGGCAGCTGGCATTTTTGTAGAGATTTCATTAAATCTTTGGATCAGTTTGAGAAATGTTGCTAACTTAACACTTAAATCTTCCAATTCGTGAACATGGGATGTGAGTATATTTGTCTTTTTAAATTTCTCTCAACAACGTTTTATATAAGTTTTCAACATATGTCTTGCACTCCCCCCCCCCCCCCTTTTAAAAAAATTGATTTCAGAGAGGAAGGGAGAGAGAAATAGAAACATCAATGGTGAGAATCATTGATTGGCTGCCTCCTGCACACCCCCTACTGGGGATTGAGCCAGCAACCCAGGCATGTGCCCTTGACTGGAATTGAACCTGGGACCCTTCAGTCCGTAGGCCAACGCTCTATCCACTGAGCCAAACCAGCTAGGGCTGTCTTGCACTTATTTACTTAAATTTATTCTTAAGTATTTTATTCTTTTTAATGCTGTTGTAAATAAGATTGTTTTCTTAATGTCAGTTTCAGGTGGCTCATTGCTAATATGTGGAATATAATTTATTTTTATATAGTAACTATCTTGTATATATATATATTTTTAAATATATTTTTATTGATTTTTTACAGAGAGGAAGGGAGAGGGATAGAGAGCTAGAAACATCGATGAGAGAGAAACATCGACCAGCTGCCTCCTGCACACCCCCTACCGGGGATGTGCCCACAACCAATGTACATGCCCCTGACCGGAATCGAACCTGGGACCCTTGAGTCCGCAGACCGATGCTCTATCCACTGAGCCAAACCGGTTTCGGCTATCTTGTATATTTTATATAGTATCCTGCAACCTTGCTGAACTCCTTGATTAGTTCTGATATAATTTTCTGTGATTTTTTTTTTTTTTAGAATTATCTATATACTGGTGCAAGATTGTTACCTGTAAACAGAGATTGTTTTGCTTCTTCCTTTCCATCAAGATGCCTTTTATTTATTTTCTTGCCTAATAACCTTGGTTAGAACCGCCAATTCAAGGTAGTATAGAAATGGATGTTACCATTTTTATAAAAACGTTGAAAGGGTATAAATTATTCTTATAGCTATCAATATTGAAGTGTGGTGGCTTCATGAAATTGGTATCATACCTATAGGATAGTGATTGGGGCTGTTCTGATCTAAGAAACACATAACTTTAAAAAAAAATTGATCAAGGAGCACTAACAGTTTTCCTTTTTTTCTTTTTCTTTTAGGTTTTCTCAAATAATGATGAAGGCCTTATTAACAAAAAGTTACCAAAAGAACTTCTTTTAAGGTAAATGTAGATAAACTTTAGATAAAGAACTCAGATTTGATTCCGTCATCAAATTCCAAGACAGTCTTCTTTCTCACTGTGAGTCCGTAGCACAGAAAAACAGCCAGAATTAGCCTAACCGACTTTTTGTTTTTGTTTTATAGAATGCTGTTCAGCTTGTTGTTAAATTTTACTTGGTCTAATCCAGAATGTACTAAGTATGTACATAGCATTGGTCTGGATTCTTTTTGTAATGTGGTAAGTATTGTAATAATCTTCAGTAGGTGCCATTGTCTTGGTATCAGTAGATAATCCCAATGTAGTCCATAACACGAGGAGAGACTTTTAAGGTTCTGAGCTCCTGAAGTCCTAGACATTTAGTTGTTTTCTGATAAATTGGTTTTAAAAGAAGTACACTTACTGAGCATTTAAAATGTTCTCAGCCCCAATATTGATATGTTTTTCTCCATTTTATGAGAATGGTGTGCTACTTGACACTGAGTACTACAGAAACTCTGCTTTTTGTCCTTGGTTTCTGGCATCCCTGAATATGGAGCAAATGTTATTTTCCTTGTCATTTTTACCAAGTAGAGCTCTCAACCAACACTTGTTGACCCTGCACTGCAGTTTCCTTCAGTACTCTGCAATCATCAGCTAAATCTTATTTTAGTTTGGTTGTTACATTTTAGTTATTAGTATGTATATTCATGGTAATCTTTGAGTAGCATTTCCCAGACTCTTCTCTTATCCTTGATGTTCCACCAAACAAAACAAAAAGAAAACAGGTTTTGTGAACAAATAAGTATGGGAGACGCTAGGTTAACAAAACCAATTTCTTCCCTGCCTGACTTCTCAGAGCCTTAGTAAGCCAGTAGGCATAGCGATGCTCCCTCGTGGATAGCTGTGGCATTTAAACTCGCCATGGCACCCTTTTAATATTCCATGGAAAAAAATTTGGGAAATGCTGACACGCAGTAAGAGACTGACCAGATGACTCCATTCCCTGGCTGTGCTAAATCTCTCTTTAACTTCTGGGGAACGAGTATGAATTCTGTTTACATATTGGAGTTCATCACAGAGTCACTGTAAATGCCACAGATGACTAACCTCTGCTGTCCACAGTGTGTTAGACTTTTTTCTTGAGCCAGAAACGGGAGTGAGGACTTAGCTTCTTTGTGGTGGTGATCACATTTCCGGGGCTTCCGAGGGTGTCTCATTAGTCATCAGGTGTTGTTTGTCACTGTTGTCATGAGCTCACTCTACTCTGTTAATAAAAAGGAAAATTAACTCATGACAGGATCATGTGAAAAAATGCATCAACTATATTTTATTTCAATAAAACAAATAGTTGTTTGAGTCAGATAATATTTTTGGCATTTTTAGGGCATTTTAAAGTTAAGCAAGTGGTAACAAGGAAGGAATGATATGTTTATCATATAAACCCACAAGGTCTTGGTTTAGCGTCATAAGCCGCTAGAAACAATATGGCTGGGTTAGGGTGGGCAGGCTGGTGGTAGGCAACTGTAGGGATGCCATCCACAACACACTACCAAATGGACGGTGTCCCCTATTGTCCAGTGTTTTGTTCCTGGTCTGCACATGTAGCACAGACATCGAGCTGTAATACGAATATGTCAACTTTACTCTGAGGAATCATAACCAACTCCAGGCTGACCCATCTTAGTCATTCATGGGGTGTGATTAAACTCCACTCGTGAGCGCTGCTGCTGTCGGTGACTCGAGGCTGCTAACTTAGTATGCTTTCCCTTCTGGTAGGTTTAGCTTTTATACCGTACTCAGTCATGGAACAGTTTCTATCTATTGAGGAAAAAAAACAAAACAAAGCGGAATTATATTGCCTGGCTGATGTTGCTCAGTGGTTGAGCATTGACCTATGAACCAGAGGGTCACGGTTTGATTTCCGGTCCAGGGCACATGCCCAGGTTGTGGCTCAATCCTCAGTGGGGGGTGTGCAGGAAGCAGCCAGTCAGTGATTCTCTCTCATCATTGATGTTTCTATCTCTCTCCCTTTCTCTTCCTCTTTGAAATCAATAAAAATATCCTATATAATAAAAGGGTAATATGCAAATTGACCCTAACGGCAGAACGACCAGAACGACCACTCGACCAGTCACTATGAGACGCACTGACCACCTCTTGGTCTCTTTCCCCGGGTGGGTGGCAGGGGATGCGGGTGGTGCCAGGCCAAGGCCCCCGCCCCACCAGTCACCCCACACACACAGGGCAACCCTCGGCAGGGGCGGGGCCGGCGAGTGGGTGGGAATGCCTGACCTCTCAGTCCCTTCCCCCTGGCTGTCAGGCTCTGATCGCCCAATGGTGAACGGGGAACCGGGGTGGGTGGCGGCTGGGGGCGGGGCTGGCTGCGAGCAGCCAGGGAAGATGGCCCCAGTTGTAGGACAGGCCTAGGGACTGTACCCACACACAAATTTCGTGCGCTGGGCCTCCAGTATTTAACCTTTTGCACTCGGATGTCGAGTGTGACTTGACACGGTTAGCATCTGTAGCAGCTCTTTTTATACTCTTTGAATGTATCAATAATTTGAAATATAAAAAAATCCAAATAAATAAGTTTGTATGAAAAGAAACTCCAGTTTTTTATTCTATTGCCGTGCTTTGTAAAATCTGGGGTATTTAAAAAATTAAATCCCGAGTAGAATAAAGGAATCGAGAAAAAAGCAAGTGAGTGCAAAGGGTTAATAAAGGGGAAGGGAATGATATTACTTTCTGTGCTAGTGTGATTTCTGAACTGCTGTTTTAGAACTTGTAGTTCTTTTAAAGATCCATGATGGAGCTAGCTGTTAAGAATCCTGGAGTTACAGTTTTTGAATTATGCCACAAGGCTCATACATAGATCTTTTTTTTTTTAATTGCCATTTGAGAGCAAATATACATAATGTATCTATTCAGTTGTGTTCTTTTTTTGTTTTGTTTTGTTCTTATTTTGGCATCTCTACGGGGGATTTGTCAAGTGCTGCCATACAGGTCGTCTCTGGCTCACGAGTCTCAAAACTAACTGTAGCCAATCACGGTATTTTCATTTTTGTTGGCCTTTAAACCATTTCTGCCATTTTACTCTCAGACTTTCTATTACAAGTAATAGTAGCTCTCCCCTTGCCTGGCTAACCTTTCTGAGCAAAATTCTGAAGGGTTTGAGCCGGTTACCAAAGCAGCCATCCTCCTCCAGCCATCAGTCAATTCCCCAGTCACGCGAGCGCATGCAGTGGTCTCCACCTCGTGAGCTTAAGTGTTGGTTATTTTTGCTCAGTTAAATGTTGCCTTCGTACTTGGTTTGTCCTAGGCTTGTGTCTTGGCTTCCTACTGTCGGCCTCTTTGTGACAGTGCAGGCTGCGTTCTGTTCTTGTTGAATTCCTGCTCCCCGGCAGTCTTACTTCACCAATAGGTGTGGTTCTTTGACTTGAGAATCTTGCTTGTAGCTGAGGTCATTTTCTTTTCTGCCATTTTTACTACATCTGTTACCACCCTCTTAAATCTCTACCAGCTCCCATCACTGGGCACATCAAGTGAAGCCACAGCTTCCCCTTTGGAACCACTCACAAGCATGACCTGGGATTGTGTGCTTTTCTTCATCTATTTATGTTACTTTGAATCACTCAGAAAAATCTGGGAGTTGTTTTCATCAGATCATCTTCTTGCTAGTTTTAAGACAACTCAGTGTTATTAACTCACATATTTCTTTTACCACCCATTTTCAGTTTGTTATTTAACACGTTTTTGTAATTTTGCTTTTTCTACCCAGCTTTCACTCATAAATTAAAAGTATTCAGGTTCTCCTCTCTACCCTTTGCTCTCACACAGTTCAACCATACAGCCTGTAATTTCCCTCTTCCTTGGGAGTCAGTTATGTAATGCTTATAACAATGGGGATATTTAATTTGTTGTTATTGGGAGTAAATATTTTTAAACATTCTAAAAACAAAGCTCTTGTTAGGTACAATAATGAAATCTCTTTTTAGAGACATTTTTAAAAACTTAAATCACCATTTTTTATGTCATTTCCTTCCCTTTTTAAATGTATGTGGATACATGACATAATTAAGCACTAATAGTGTTTGTTGGCTTGAGGAAGGAAGGTTTGATTGCCCCAAAGAGGATTGCTGAGCCTAATAATTCTGAGCAAATGAAATCAACTACACAATTACATCTAATTTGCCAGTTTAGTAGTTTGCCAGGGAAAATTATAAAATGACTGGTGCATAAATTTCCAAATTTTCCTTTTCTAAAATTTAGGAGCCAATTCTATGGGCAAAAATAATTGTGGGTTTTGTTGCAATCATTAAGTTACAGCCCAGTGCTTATGTGTAATTTTGGGCCCTTGGGGAGCAGTGCGGTGAAGGACTCTTTCCTGTTTGGGGCATCGTGAGTGGGTGTCCTTGCCTGCTGGTTGGTTTCACACTCCATGGACTTTTTCAAGGACTGGTGCCTCCACCTCCTGCTGTCTGTGATACCTTATATATATTCCAAGACAGCTGAAAATCGTACCTAAGCTGCTTTTTTGGGGGGTATCAGCAATTTCAAGTTTGAGCATCTATGCAGATTTTTCTTTTTTGTTAAAGAGGTTTTTTGTTGTTGTTCATTCATTTTCATAGTTGTATTTGCCTTGCATAAAGCCAATACAAGACTGAATTAATGTGTTGAATCAGATACAGAAGCTTAAAGGCCCATTCTTTTTATTACCTCTGTATACTATTATTAAAAGTGGATTAACTCTTAGAAAAAGAGTTTGAAGAAGTATGAACAAAGGAAGAAATAAAATGGCCGATAAAAAGATGTTCAGTCAGGCCCATATTTAAGTATAAAGTCTAAATCAAAATAATGAGTATTGCTTATCTGACTGGTAAAAAAACGTAGTTTGATGATACCAGGTTTTGGCAAAGAGGTAGGAGACAGATACTTCAGGCACTTTAGAGGTGGGAATATATATGTAACTATTCTGTGGGGGCCACTGGAGGAAAAATTCTAAGTGCTAAATGTACATCTTCACAAATTCCATTTCTAGGAATTTGCTAACAGCAGATGTATTAGCAAAGATGTATATACAGGGATGATTACTGCAACTTTTAAAAAAACTAGTTAAATTGGATTACAGAATTGGATTCCTTCTAATTCTTGGTTAATGATACAGTTCATCATTGATCCATCCATTGCCCTTTCTCTCTCCTCACCATCATATTCATATTATCAGGAACTTACAATATGTTTACTTATGCTTAACTTTATTTAAAAAGAAAGTGTATCTTCTGAAACATGGTTTTCACTCAAAATTATGTTACAGTGATCCATGTTGCTTTGTTTGGCTCCTGCCAACATCCTTGCAGATGTCTCTGGTACAAATATACAAGCTTCTCTAGTAGTAGAATTGCTGAGGGTCATAGGCTATACAAATATTTAACTTCATGTAGTAATATTAAATTGTATTTCTAAAGTGGTCTTACCAGTTTACATTGATAAGATGTGTCATCCTTTCCAACATTTAGTGTTGTTACATGTCTGAAGTGTAGAATGGCATCTCATTGTTCTCTTGATTTGAATTTTCCTGAATTCTAGTAATGTTGAGCATTTGTCTATATGTTCACATGTATTTTCCTTTGCCTATTGGGTTATTATTGATTTGTAGTTCCTTCCCCCCCCCACCCCCCCACCCCGTTTTCTTGTTTTAAATATTACTGAATTTTCTGTATTTTTTCTTTATCCAATTTTCTATATAGTGTCCCAATTTAATACTCTTCATAAGAGGGCAATTTGGGGTTTTAATGATTAAAGCTAATATTTTTATTAAAGCTATGATTATTATTACGATTTTCTAAATTGTTATGGCTTGAATTATTCTCCCAGAACTATTAACTTCTTAACTCTTACTCTATCTCATCTCTCACTCTTTTCCAACTTCCTTGCATATCCTGGCAACTGATTTATTTCCAGTCCCTGAAAGTGTCATTTTCTAACTTGCTCTCTCCCATATTCTTTCTACCTGTTGATAGTCTCTCTCTTTTGCTTATGTTTTCTTCACCTAGTTGAACCTAAAGCTTTTCCTAAGTTCAAGGCCATCTTCTTTCCCTCTTAAGCATTTTACAATTTCTGGTGTTAGTCCTGGGTTTTATGTTCCATAACAGAGTAAAAAATCCCGTAACCTGGGGAAGGAAAAGGAAATCCAGATCCAGGAAGCCCAGAGAGTTCCAAATAATATGAACCCAAAGAAACCCACACCAAGGCATATTATAATTAAGGTGTCAAAAGTTAAAGACAAGGAATCTTAAAAGCAGCAAAATCAATCAGTCAATCAACTTCTTAGGTATAAGTATACAAGCTTCTTTCTGGGAGATAAGTATTCATATTTCCAGCTCTGATACAGGTTTCCTGTGCTGTCAGCCACTAGGCAGATGTGACATATTTTAGACTTTTGTTCTAGAAGCACCCCACTCAAGGTATCTCTGTATTAGTATAGTTACAGTAGGCTCATGTGGCATACACATCTAATATACATCTAATGTCTTTAATACAACACAAGTGTACTTATTGCTCACCTGATAGATTGGAGGTGTGGGGTGGGGGATGAAGCTGTCAGTTGCTCTCTGCAGTTATTGGGGACCTGGCTGAAGGAAGCTCTGCTGTCTTCAACCACAGCTTCCCACCAGCCAGCTCACTTCCCATGGCTGGCTCTCAGTTATGTGCCTCACGTACCTGCAGGGGAAGCGGGGAAATGAAGTGTAGGTGTGTATCCAGGAAACAATTGTCATCCCGGGAAGTTGAACATTGGCACATTCTGTGACTGAGCGTTGCCACTTCTGGGTATGCTCTAAGGAAGCTCCTGTAGATGTACACCTGGTGACATGTAGAAAAATGTTCATCGGAACACTGTTTGTAATATCAAAGATAATGGAAACAACCACATATTCATTAACGTATGTGGAATATGAGAAATGTAATGTGATGCATAATGTGTGATGTGAATTATAAATGTGTAGAGAAATGTACTGCAACCTCACAAAATGGCATGGACAAATCTTAGTTATAATGCTGAGTGGAAAAAAGCCAGCTGCAAAAGTCTATATACAGCATGTATTGTTTTTATAAGATTAAAAATCAAGCAAAAAACTACCTGGTATACTGCTTAGGAATGTATACATTGTGATAAAACTGTTAAGCACAAGGAACAAATCACATGGGCATTGACTGGTTGAGAGGTGGAGAAAGAAACAAGGGAGGGACACAAAGTAGGTGCAGTGATGCGGGGAATGGTCTAGTTTTCAAGTTTGAGTGGTGACTCCTGCAGTTTTTTTATTCGGGACTACAGAGTGTCATGTAGTCTTTTGTATGTATCAAATATTCCAACTAAAACCATTTGTGAAACATTTGAAAGGTACGAAGAGGATCTGCTGCATTTTATTTTTTCCCTTGATGTCTTCTGATTACTGGGTTTTGTCCCTGTGGCTGGTCCTCTTGGTGCTGCATCTCCCCTGGGCTCTCCTGCAGGGTCAGGTGTCCCTCATCTTCATGAATATTTTGTTCCCATTTCTCATTCAGAACTGTTCCCATGTGCTGTGCTCCAGCCTCCTACTGTGTTCGCTGTTTATTTCTCAAAGGACTTTTATTAAGCTCTAGCTGGTTTTGCTCAGTGGATAGAGCGTTGGCCTACGGATTGAAGGGTCCTGGGTTTGATTCTGGTCAAGGGCACATGCCCGGGTTGGGGGCTCGATGCCCAGTAGGGGGCATGCAGGAAGCAGCCAGTCAATGATTCTCTCTAATCATTGATGTTTCTATCTCTCTCTCTCTCCCTTCCTCTATGAAATCAATTATACACACACACACATATATACACATACATATAATATATATTTTTAAAAAGGGCTTTTATTAAACTTCAGAGTTACTTTCTTCATCCTTTGTTGTAATTTGATTCAATCTTAATACAGTCTATCTGGATTTCCTGTCCATTGTTGACTTTGCTGATCTCTCCTCTCCAGCTCCATGCTGCAGTTGTCTAACTGGAAAATTTCACCTTCCCATCAATCCACTTCTATTTAAAAAATTAAATCTTTCGTCCTCTAGGAATTCGATTATGGATACTTTAATATCACTAGCATTATGGCAGAATTGGAGTCATCATTGTTCCAGCCTCCTGCATTTGCACGAAGTCATTGCTCTTTCCTTTGACTGGACTCTTGTTGTTAAAATGCCTTTTAAATAAATTTAGTCAGAAGCTGGCTGATTTTCTTTCAGGGTGTGTGTTTTAATTACTATTTAGTGCTCAGTATTTATGATGAAACCTTGATTCATGAATTAGTAATAGGATAATTGGAACCAAGCCATAAACTGTCTATTCTTTATCAGAAAATGTAATGATTACAATGTTAATAATGAACTAATTAACTTAGCTTTGACTTCCCTTAAAAATACGGAGGGTCCAAACCAAAGAGAGACTGTCCATTCATGTGAGGCTAGTTTTGCTCTTCTGGAGTAATTTTCTTTCTTTAATCTTTTCTTTATTAGATTTTAATTTAAAGTGCTTGATCATTTTAGCAAGTGACACAGTAAAAAGATGCATAGAGAAAAGGTAAATCTCCCTCTAACATACTTCAGCTCTCACATTCAGATAACAAGTGTAAATAGTGGCCTACTTGTGGAAACATTTCTGAAGTGGTAAACTCTTAGTGCTAGCTCATCATTACCGTTACGTGAGAGTTCACATGAGGTTCCATCTGATTTCCTTCCGGAAAATCGGAGCCTTTGCCTCATGTAGTTCTGATGGGGTTAGACTGTAGGGAGAAAACGTGGTGGTTTCGTTTCAGAATCTGCTCATCTCAGCAGTTGAAGTTTATGTACACGTTTCTCTCATAGTTGAGTTCTTTGGAGATGCGCTTAAAAGAAGACTCATGGAACTTAAGGTTTTCTTTTATATATAAACTCACTAAACCAATACAAGACAGATTTAACATTTGCTTAAAGAACAATTGTTTTCACTAATGTACCTTGGTGTGTGAACACAGGCTTTGTGGGCTTTACGAAAAAAGTTATTTTCTGTATCCACACTTCCAAGACCAGTCATTTGCACAAAAGAACTGGGCCTATGTTTTTATCTTAGGTCAGTGGTTGGCGAACTGCGGCTCGCGAGCCGCGATTTGCCGCTCTGTTGACTAATGAGTTTGCCGACCACTGTCTTTGGGGATACTCTAAGTAGGCAGTTCTTTGAAGCGTGTGGGCAGGGCCTGGCATCACTCTTTGTTATCCTAGCTGACCCAAGGTAATCATATTCTGGGGCTTATTGCCATTCTTAACCTACAGCAGAACCAGTGATGTGCATGTGATAAAGTTCTCCACACTTTCCTAAGGTTCTGTTAAGGTTCTGCTTCCAGTTGAGAGACACTGTTGATATTTCTATTTATTTATTTTAAGAAATTGTTCTCAGTGTGTATCACCCCTTCAGTCTAACATTTGTTCCTGATGATTATTTGGGGGCGGGGGAGGGAATGTTTGAGTACACTGTAGCAATTTCAAAAACATCACTTGATACTCAAAATAATCTCTTGAAGTAGGTAAAACAGTTTTAATCACCTTCATTTTATAGGTGAGAAATCTGAGGCTCAAAGGTTGAATGAGTTAGGATTCCACAGTTGTTAAAAACGTGAGCTTTGGAGTATGAAGGGTCTGTGTGGGTCTGAGGCTTCAAGGCCTATTGACTTTGACTCTCATGTTCTTCCTTCTTTTTTTTTTTTTAATAAATCTTTATTGTTCAGATTATTACAGGTGTTCTTCTCCCCCCCCCCCATTGCTCCCCTCCACCTGATTCCCCACCCCACCCTATGCCCTTACCTCCCGCCATTGTCTTCATCCATAGGTGTAAGATTTTTGTCCAATCTGTTCCTGCACCCCGCAGGCCCCCTTCCCCCTGATAATTGTCCGTTCCCTCCCTTTCTATGTCCCTGATTCTATTATATTCACCAGTCCATTCCGTTCTTCAGATTTTTTATTCACTTGATTTTTAGATTCACTTGTTGGTAGGTATGTATTTGATGTCTTTTTGTTGTTCATAATTTTTACCTTTACCTTTTTTTTCTTCTTCCTCTTCTTAAATAATACCCTTCAGCATTTCATGTAATCCTGGTTTGGTGGTGATGAACTCCTTTAACTTTTTCTTGTCTGTGAAGCTCTTCGTCTGACCTTCAATTCTTAATGATAGCTTTGCTGGGTAGAGTAATCTTGGTTGTAGGTTCTTGCTGTTCATCACTTTGAATATTTCTTGCCACTCCCGTCTGGCCTGCATAGTTTCTGTTGAGAAATCAGCTGACAGTCGTATGGGTACTCACTTGTAGGTAACTAACTGTTTTTCTCTTGCTGCTTTCAAGATCCTCTCTTTGTCTTTTGCCCTTGGCATTTTAATTATGATGTGTCTTGGTGTGGTCCTCTTTGGATTCCTCTTGTTTGGGGTTCTGTGTGCTTCCTGGACTTGTAAGTCTATTTCTTTCACCAGGTGGGGGAAGTTTTCGGTCATTATTTCTTCAAATTGGTTTTCAGTATCTTGCTCTCTCTCTTCTTCTGGCACCCCAAAAATTCGGATGTTGGTATGCTTAAAGCCGTCCCAGAGGCTCCTTATGCTATCCTAACACTTTTGGATTCTTCTTTCTTTTTGCCTCTCTGGTTGGGTGTTTTTTTGCTTCCTCATATTCCAGATCTTTGGTTTGACTCTTCGGGTACGGTGATCTACAGTTGAGTTTCTGTATATTCTTTATTTTAGACAGTGTATGCATAATTTCTGACTGGTCCTTTTCCATTTTTTTGGTATACTCATTTAGGTCTTTGAAGGTCTCTTCAAGTTTCTCAGTGGTTTTTAGAAGATTCTTGAGTAACCTTATAAATGTGGTTCTGAACACTGTGTCATCCATTCGTTTACTTTCCTCCATCTCTTCTATTCGTGACATACTTCGGTGTCTCCACATTTTGGCTGCCTCCCTGTGTTGATGGAGTGGCTTTGTGTGGTCAGTGACCTATAGGGGCTGGTAGCTCAGCTTCCCCAATCACCCTAGGTGGTCGCTCTTGGTACACCCCTTTGTGGGCTGAGTGGAAAGTCTTGGTGTAGTTAAAAGCCTTGATTGCTGTTGGTGCACTGGGAGGAATTGACCTCCAGGCCAATTGGCTGTGAGGACCTGCTCTGTCTATAATGGAAGCGCTGCTGTGCTGGAGACATGCTTATGGTACAGGGCTTGTTTTAGTGGGGCTTTGGTGCTCACTGAGTCCGCCTCCCGAATGTGTCACTTATGGATGTGAGGAGTTGAAATCTGGTGTCTCACACTGACCACTAGATGCATTGGCTTCTGGATCTCCAATGGGGTGCAGTTCAGCTGCTGTCTGAGGCTACCCTGCAGGAGCTACAGCGAGAACTGCCTTCTTCTCCTCCCTGCTTAGAGCTTGGAGGCCTTGGAGCTGTCTGTACCGGGTTGCAAGGGTTGCAAGTTTACTAGTTTAAACTGCAATAGAGAAGGCCATTCATATGCAAAAGCCGCTGCTAGGAGCTTGGGTGTGTTTGTAGATTGTGCGGGGCAGAGTCTCAGGGCGTGACTAGGCTAGGGTGTGGCAAACAGCAGTGACTGGCAATGAGCCACCTCCTACTGCGTCCCCTCGCCTCTGACCGCGTCCCCCGCCGTCTCGTGCCCCGGCGCAGCCAACAATTCTACCTCCACGCAGCTCTGCTAGTAAGCCACCCTCACTCCGACCCAATGGCAGACAGCCCAGTCTCTCCCCTGAAACTGGATTTCAGAGAGATTGGGGGCTTGTCTCTCTTCGGATTGAAGAAAGCAACGCCCGCCTCCAGCTGGGCTCCGCTGCCAGCTCGTAACACCCATGCGCTCCCCTGTACCTCAGTTTTTCAGCGTTTGTGCCCTGATTGCGCCCATCTCTTTCGGTCTAGTTGCAGAGGTCCGCTCAGCCAGCTTTCCCGTGGTTCTGGGTGAGAGACGTTCTGTCTTTTAGTTGTAGTTTTGGAAATTGTTGTGGACAGCAGCAGCCCAGATGTTTATCTACGCTGCCATCTTGGATCTTTCCTGTTCTTCCTTCTTTATAAGCAAAAACTTGTAGTTGAACAGATTATTCAGCACTATAAGTCATATGTCTAATCAAATAGCTCATGTACCTAGTGTTTTGTTGCTTCTGTTGTTTTTTGCTACAGTAATGGAAGTGAAGGATAGTTGGTATTCTACCCTGTAGAGCATTCTATGTACAGGGTGTCCCAAAAAATGTATACACACTTTAACAGCTGATGCTCAGTTTTGAAAATGAAATGTATCTTAATAAACACTGCCTTTTATAATTATTGAAAGTGTGTGTCTATATGTTTTTCGAGACACGCTATATTACACTGTTAATTGTTATCAAAGAAAAGGAGCACCTGACTTCTGGATTCTGTAACCTTGTAATTGGGCTAGCATGAAAACACAAGGAAAAGCAATGATTATAGTAAGATAAAACAAAAAGTAAATACATAGTTCAAGAAAGAAATAATGTCTGTGTACTCATAACTGGAGTGGTTAGCAGACTGTCAGTGGCTCTGACTTCAATGCTACCGTGAGAAAGGAGATGAGGCTTTGGTGCTGCTTGTGGGTGCATTGCCTTAGGGTACAGCTGGTGCTTTATTACTGTTCTTCCTCGAGCCCACAGATTTTCACCTCACCACTGATTGTTTCTCTGAAGAATTTTGAAGAATTTATAGGTGGCTGTTTGCCATCTCCCCAACGCCCCCACGATTCTCTGTGGTTGAGTTTGCACGCGTTCATATGCATGCTAGGACTCCAAACTGGCAAACTGCAGCCTAAGCCAAGTTCCTGAGTCATGTGTCAATGAATGAAATAAATGCCCTGACTGACAGAGCCTGGGACACTGGCAATAGAAAGAGTGACAGAGGAGTTAGAGTGGTGGGAGATTGAGGTCTGGCCCTTGAAAGCATTCCCGCTCTCCCCCCTCCCCCCGGAAATTCCTTCCTACCTCAATTGTGGTAACTCCACCCTTAACTAGAAAAGCATGGCAGGTCCTGGCCAAGCTGGTTAGAGTGTCCTGATTCACCAAAGTTGTGGGTTCAACCTCCAGTCAGGGGAATCAACCAACGAATGCAAACCGATGTGTCTGTCTGTCTGTCTCTCTCTCTCTCTCTCAAATCAATAATTTTTTTTTTAAGCACTGCAATGGCAACTTGGTTATCAATACATATGTACAGGGGCATATAGAGTGGATGTACTTCTGGACTTTGTATTTGGTTCCATTGGTCTGTCTGTCCACCTTAATAAGACCATTTTAGATTTATGAAGCTTTATAACAAGTCTTGATGTCTGGTAATGTAAGTCCTTCAACCTTGTTCTTATTCATCAAGATTACCTTCTTGATTCTTTGAATTTCCACTTATGTTTAAAATCAGCATATCAATTTCCACAAGAAAAGTTGATTAAATTTTTAATGGGATTTCACTGAGTTTATAGGAACTTAGGGAGAATTGAAATCTTTATAATATTAAGTCTTCTAATCCAGAAACTTACTAATAACTACAAGAAAGGAAATCTACAGACCAGTCTCTCTTGTGAGCATGATGCAGAAATCCTAAATCAAATCCAGCGATATATATTTAACATATCATGGTCAAGTCTAACACTGATTTAACATTTTAAATCAATGTAATTCATATTAATAGAACTAAGGAATAAAACCTGATGCTATCTCAAAAGATGAACTGTGGGACAACTATAAGAGATGTAACATGCACACAATGGCAATCCCAGGAGAAATATTTGAGGCAAAACCGCAAAGTTTTCAAATTTAATGATAGGCACCAAACCATACTGTCTCAAACCATAGATTCAGGAAGCTCAGAGAACTCCTGAAAACAGCAGCAATTTGTTGAAAGAGTGAGAGAATCACTAATCAGCTGTCTCCTGTTCTACCTACTTCAAGGCAAATACCGGCCTATAATTTAACTTTTTTATAACACCCGCATTCAGTTTGGTATTAGGTAATATTGGCCTCATGAAATTCCCTTTAATCTATTCTAAAAATATTTTAGCTACTTTGCTTCAAACATTATCCCTCCTACATTTTCTCTATATTCCTTGTCTATAGTTTCCTTTATATATACGTTGAGTCATCTAATTCCATCTTCTGGGTCTCTTAATCTTTCCTATATTTCCATATCTTTATTTTTCTATGCTGAATTACTAGTATATATAAATTTCCCATCTCTATTTTCCAGTTCTCTAATTACCTTTTCAGCTTCATCTAATAGATGTTTAATCCATTTACCGTCCTTACGGTGGATCATTTCTTTAGGTATCTTGTAATACTTTATCATGACCTCATTTTCTTTGAAATCTTATTATAAATATGTTTTTTATTTAATTCAGAGAGAGGAAGGGAGGGGGAGAGAGAGAGAGATAGAAATATCAATGCCCCCTTCCACACACAGACTCTGGTATTTACCTCCCAGGACTATAAGACCTGAGATCCTATGACTGTCCCTGACCTCATCCCATGCACCTGTGTTCTAGAGAAGCTGTTGTTTTCACTGTCACTGCCCACGACTGAGGCGCGCACAGCTGTTGGTCACTATGCTGTCCTCAGCAACCCATCTCCTCCACTGCCGGGATGTCAGGACCCAACCCAGGCCCCTACCAGCACGGCTCCTGCTTCCTCCAGGGGCGTACTGGTGTCAGCTCAGTTTTTGTGTGCTTCGCTCTGTTTTCCCATCTTTCCCATCTTCTTTGGCTTCTTAGCTTTTGCTCACAAAAAACTGGTCACTTATAGACCCTGAGCTCCACCTTTCTGCCCAAATAGGTTTTATCATCGAACTTTTCTTGGACACGTTGTTTGAGGCTCAGGCATCTGAGCCTGGTTAGGGCATCTTCCACCAAAAGAGGGGTTTGCGCTGTGAGGCAGGGCACAGAATTAGAAGGATTCAGCTCTTACCAGGCTCAGTTCCTGGGAGATTGGTCTTTGAATAGAACAAGTTTATAGTCTGACTCATGTCCATGCCTAGAGCCAGGGAAATTAAGTGTCATGAGTTCCATTTTAAGGGGATTTGTGTGTAGGGCATCTGAAACAGCTTGGGAACATGCAAACATTTAATATTTCACAGTAGTGTGTAAAATTATAGCATACTTGTGTGTTGCAAATTGAAGAATCTTGAAAGAAAAACTATGATCTATCCAGATAGCTTATATCTTTCAAGTTAAAGATATATCCTGAAATGTTAACACTGTTTCATTCTTTGTGTTTTTCCCTTTCTTCCTAGAATATTTTCCTTCTTGGATATAGTAACTTTGTGCCGATGTGCACAGATTTCCAAGGTAGGTTATCAACCAGATTTTTCATCAGTAACTCTCAAACTTTATTAGGATGAGGATGAGTTACAGTTCAAGTAAATAGTTAAAAATTAAAATGTCATCTTTTATATTTAATTTAACACACTGTTGTCATCCTATATAATACAGAGGTAATATGCAAATTGACTGTCACATCCTCACACAAGATGGCCTCCACAAGATGGCCTGCAGGGGAGGGCAGTTGTGGGTGATCAGGCCAGCAGGGAGGGCAGTTAGGGGCGACCAGGTCAGCAGGGGAGGGCAGTTGGGGGCGACCGGGCCGGCAGGGGAGGGCAGTGGGGGAAATCAGGCTGGCAGGGGAGCAGTTAGGCATCAATCAGGCTGGCAGGGGAGTGGTTAGGGGGTGATCAGGCTGGCAGGCAGGCTAGCAGTTGGGAGCCAGCAATCCCGGATTGTGAGAGGGATGTCCCAGATTGGAGAGGGCGCAGGCTGGGCTGAGGGGACCCCCCCCCAACCATGCACGAATTTCATGCACCTGGCCTCTAGTAATTCCATATCCTATCTAATAAAAGAGTAATATGTAGATTGACCATCACTCCAACACACAATGTGGCTGCCCCCATGTGGTCAAAGATCCTGCCCCTATGTGGACACAAGATGGCTACCACAAGATGGCCAGCAGGGGAGGGCAGTTGGGAGGGACCAGGCCTGCAAGGGAGGGCAGTTGTAGGCGATCAACCCTGCAGGGGAGGGCAGTTAGGGGTGACCAGGCCGACAGAGGAGGGAAGTTGGGGGCAAACAGGCTGGCAGGGGAGCAGTTAGGCATCAATCAGGCTGGCAGCAGAGTGGTTAGGGGGTGATCAGGCTGGCAGGCAGAAGCGGTTAGGGCCAATCAGGAAGGCAGGCAGGTGAGCAGTTGGGAGCCAGCAGTCCTGGATTGTGAGAGGGATGTCTGACTGCCCGTTTAGGCCCAATCCCCGGTGGGATCGGGCCTAAACGGGCAGTCGGACATCCCTCGAGGGGTCCCAGATTGGAGAGGGTACAGGCTGGGCTGAGGGACAACCCCCCCCCTCCGTGCACAGATTTCATGCACCGGGCCTCTAGTTTGATAATAAACTTAATGTATATCAAGAATATAAGCTTGAAAACACACAGGTTGAATCAAGACTTTCTTTAATGGTCTCAATAAATGTATCTTTTTCACCCCAATCCCTCCTCCTTTACTCCCACCTCCCAGGCTTGGAACATCTTAGCCCTGGATGGAAGCAATTGGCAAAGAATAGACCTTTTTAACTTTCAAACAGATGTAGAGGTAAGTTAACTGTGCTTTAGACAAAAGACTTTTTTTTATTTCTTTATTGATTAAGGTATTATATATGTGTACTTATCCCCCATTAACCCCCCCACCCCACTCCCAGACAAAAGACTTTTTAAGAAGATAAGTGAACTGCTCCTTCTTTCCTGCATTTTTATTGTGTTGCATTTAGATTTAATATTAACTTGGCAAAAGGTAGAATAGAGTGAGGAACCTAGAACATATTTCCATGCATCAAGACCAAAATTCTGCTTGTATTTTACTTTGCTCTGTATTGGTAACAGATTACTTTTTTCATATTTATTATCTGAGTTTTATCACTTAGCTTCTTAAAGCCTCACACCTGCCTCGTTAGCACCTGCTTCTGTGATTTAATATGAGGGGACCATTGACAAAAAATTGTTGATCTGAAAGATCCACTGAGAATTCTAATTCATCGTCAAGAATTGAGAAAGGGCCCAGTCATTGTGGCTCAGTGGTTGGGCATCTACCTATGAACTAGCAGGTCACGGTTTGATTCCCGGTCAGGGCACATGCTGGGTTGCAGCATTTATCCCCAATAGGGCACATGCAGGTGGCAGCCGATCAGTGATTCTCAACATTGATTTTTCTATCTCTCCCTCTCCTTTTTTCTCTGAAATCAATAAAAATTAAAAAAAATAAAATAAATAAAGAAGACTGGAGAAAGGGCAGCAGCACGAGCCAGGAGTGATGTGAGGTGTCACTGAAGTGTCACTCCAGCTCGGCCACTTGAGCCAGTGCCTTAGTTTTATTGCCTATAAAATACTCTTTAAAGCCTCTTATAATTCCAGGATTCTCGTATATTTATCTGGAAATATGTATACCTCTGTTTAAGAGTAGTAAACCTGACCAAATGAGAAAATTTTATTTTATAACAGCTTTAATATTAATATTCAGTTTCTGAACTTCCTAAATTTCAGGTTATTGTTCTGTTAGATAAGCAACATGAAAAACAATATTTCTCTCCAACTTTCTTGGTTCAAGGGCCGAGTGGTGGAAAACATCTCCAAGCGCTGCGGTGGGTTCCTGCGGAAGCTCAGCTTGCGAGGCTGCATTGGTGTTGGGGATTCCTCCCTGAAGTAAGTCGAATCTCAGTGACTCACCAGCCACAGCAGGTCGTAGCTGACACTTCCATCAGCGAAAATACACCAAGCATATTGTCTGCTTTTCTTCTGTGAAATTCTTTCCTGGTGATTTGCTTAGAGCAGGGTGGGGAACCTTTTTTCTGCCAAGGGCCATTTGGATATTTATAACATCATTCGGGGGCCACACAAAATTATCGGCTTAAAAATCAGCCTGCTATATTTGGTCACACATTGAATTAACTCACCCCTAATGCCTTGGCAGGGCCAGGCCCAATGATTTTGCGGGCCTCATACAGCCTGCAGGCCGGGCGTTCCCCACCCCCTGGTGTAGTGTAGTGGGAGAACCATGACTTCGGAGTCAGTAGGGACAAGAACCCCAAGCTCTTCTGTGTGCACATTAAAGTTTGAGGAGCACTAGTCAACAATAACATATTGTACGCTTAAAATTTTGTTTAGTGAATATATCTCATGTTAAGTGTTCTTTGTCCAATAATATAAAAATTTAAGTTTGCGGCGCACTGTTCTAAATGTGAATGGTTATACACGCCCTCTAGTGGCTGCCCAGCAACTTGCAGGGAGTTTTTAAATGTGTTATCTTTTTAGGACCTTTGCACAGAACTGCCGAAACATCGAACACTTAAACCTCAATGGGTGCACAAAAATCACTGACAGGTAAGCAGGGAAAATTAGTTTGGTGACTAATTGGCTATGGGGAGACAGAGAGGAGAGAAACATGGTTGAAAATATCTTTAGTGCCTCTGCTCGTTTTCAGCACGTGTTACAGTCTTAGCAGATTCTGTGCCAAGCTGAAACATCTGGATCTGACCTCCTGCGTGTCCATTACCAACAGCTCCTTAAAGGGGATCAGGTAAGAGGACCTGCTGTTTGTGGTCAAGAGAAGCACCGTGGTGTGTCTGACACCTTTCTAATGGTCCCCGGGTCCTCTCTCCCCAGATTGCTTGTGATTCACTAAACTCAGTGTTGGTCATGCGTTCTCTACAGGCTAGCCTGCACATGCTGGTTGTGTTTCTTGTTCTCAGTGAGGGCTGCCGGAACCTGGAGTACCTGAACCTCTCGTGGTGCGATCAGATCACGAAGGATGGCATCGAGGCCCTGGTGCGCGGCTGCCGAGGCCTGAAGGCCCTGCTCCTGCGGGGCTGCACGCAGGTACCAGGCTGACGCAGCCGCGCTTACTGCCGAGTACCTACAGTTAGGGGTGGGCACTGCATGAGGGCCTTGCTGTTGCATTTTCCTTGGTGCCCCACTGTTCTCTCACCTGGTTCCATCCCTCTTGTTTTCTCCGTCCCAGTTAGAAGACGAAGCTCTAAAACACATTCAGAATTACTGCCATGAGCTCGTGAGCCTCAACCTCCAGTCCTGCCCAGTAAGTAGCGTGCCTTTCCGCTGTGCACCCTCCCGCTCGTGTCCTCCCTCAGAAACTGCTGGGGGTCCCCCTGACGCACCCAGGCAGGCAGGATGATCGCCGCACCTGACCTCTTATCCTGTGTCCTTCTGTGATCTGTCCATTTGCCACAAGACGAAACCACACTGTAAACAGAAAGGCCGTACAAAGCCTCTGACACTTCCCCTGTAAGTGATGTCGCTCGGGGGTCTTGGGTTATTGAAGATATTAGGAAGGCTGTCACTAGCCTCAATTCATGGTAAGGCCTCAGTGTCTGTTTTACTTATTTATAACCTGGGGATCACGACACTTCACATTGTCTCAGTAAATAAAGGAACACAGACAGGAGAATGCTGTGGGAATAAGGGCATGTGCCAGTCCTTTCCAGCAGCGCGCCAGCCCGGGAAAAGCTGCGCTTCCTCTCCCCGGCCCTTGGAGACGCTGTAACTGAGGAGGATGCTTTCTAATCTCCTGGTTTCTCAGGCGAGAAGGCCCTTGCATTCGGGATTTAGCGCGTGAATCATAAATCCCTAGAGTCCCTGATAATGGGAGGTAAAGGAGAAACTATCTTCTGGACATACATTGACCGATGGGCCTGCAACTGCTCAAAGTCAGACCTTGAATTGCATGTAGGCTAGCACTCGCCGTGACTTGAAATCCTATATAATAAAACCCTAATATGCAAATCAACCAAACGACTGAATGACGTGCACTGACCACCAGGGGGCAGATGCTCAACGCCGGAGCTGCCCCCTGGTGGTCAGTGCATTCTCACAGTGGCTGGCAAGCGCAGTGGCAGTGGTGGGAGCCTCTCCTGCCTCCATGGCAGCGCTAAGGAACAGGAAGCAGGTGGGCAGTAAGGAGCGAGGGGTCCTGGACTGTGAGAGGGTGCAGGCCAGGCTGAGGTACCCCCCCCCGCCCCCGCGCCCGTGCATTATTTTTGTGCACCGGGCCTCTAGTATAACAAATGCATTTTTTAAAAATATTTTTATTAATTTCAGAAAGGAAGGGAGAGGGAAAGAGAGATCAAAACATCAATGATGAAAGAGAATCATTGATCGGCTGCCTCCTGCACGCCCCCCCTTTGGGGATCAAGCCCGCGTGTGCCCTTGACCCAGGACCCTCCAGTCCACAGGCCGACGCTCTATCCACTGAGCCAAACCAGCTAGGGCAACAAATGCATTTTTATCTCCACCTAAATTAGTATATTTAAATAAATATTTTGAATGTTGACTTATCAATAATTTAGTGATTTAATTTTTCCATTATAGACACATAGCATTTATATGGTAGACAACTAAAGCATTAATCTATAGAAACTCAACCAAAAATTAATGTCAATTAGCCAAGTCTCATGAGCTTTTTATTTAATCTGATTTTTAATATAAGTATGATTTTTTTTCTGAAAATCCAATGAATCTGGGAAGGTAAGTGGAATTTTAAAATATCGGTTTCATTAGTAATGCTATAATATTTTTAAAGCTGTGCAGAAATAACATAAACACCCGTCTGCTGAGTACATCACTTTATTTTAAATTACTCGGCTGCAGTGCTGGTAACTGGCAACCTAGACCAGTGGACCATCAGTAGATCCCACGTTTCAGTTTCCTGTGCCTTCTGACCTGCCTTCCTGTTTTGGGTTCCCAGCGCATTACGGACGAAGGCGTGGTGCAGATCTGCAGGGGCTGCCACCGGCTGCAGGCCCTCTGCCTGTCTGGCTGCAGCAACCTCACGGACACCTCTCTCACAGCGCTGGCGTTGAACTGCCCGAGACTTCAGTGAGTGTGCATGCCTTCTGCCTTGCAGCTCAGACTGTGGTGGGCCGGCCGGGAGGGCTTCCATCGGAGGGGAAGGGCTTGCCAGCTGGTGGGACAGGTGCTGGCGGCGGGGGCAGTGCTTCTGCTGTTGTCGGATGGGTCAGGGCGGGGCAGTGTGGCACCCAGTTCATTTTGGAATGCAGGGGTAGTGCCAAACTGTCCACCACCAGGGAATAGGAACCTTAATGTCGTGATGGACCGACCGCACAGGCCCCCTGCTTTGCCTCATCCTGTTACTGACATCAGAGCGATCTGATCGTGAGCAGGATGACAGCCTCTCTCCCAGGTGTCACCAGTTCCTCCTCTAAACCAGCTGCTAAACGGACAGAAGGCGGGAGGGGCAAGGCAATCCCAATCGCCCTATTTGTCATCTCCCAGCCAGAAGAAAAGTTTTGTTTTAACAAAAAATGATTTATTTTTTGATTGGCCACATAATACAGTGAATATTAAGTCTTTAATAATGACAACAAAATACTAATCATAGTTAACATCCGTTGAACTCTACGTGAGGCATTATCTCATTTATTAATGTTCTGCGTTAGGCATTATCTCATTTAATCCTCACCACATCTCTAGGAGGTAGGTACTACTATTGTCACATGTGTTGCAGAGGAGAAATTGAGACTCAAAGAAAACCACATAATTTGTCCTGGATCACATGATGAGTAAGAAGTAAAACTAGAGTTTGAACTTGTGGAGTTTGACTTCAAAACCAGCAATCTTAGCCCCTCTCTATCCAATAGGCAGAAAAAAGATGCTTGTTTAATTATTATTTTAAATATATTTTATTGATTTCAGAGAGGAAAGGAGAGGAAGAGAGAGAAACAACAATGATGAGAGAGAATCATTGATCAGCCGCCTCCTGTATGCCCCACACTGGGGATTGAGCCCGCAACCTGGGCATATGCCCCAACCGGGAATCAAACAGTGACCTCCTGGTTCATAGGTTGACGCTCAATCACTGAGCCACACTGGTCGGGCTTGTTTTATTATATTTTATTTGCTAGTGGAACTGATTTCTCATGCTTGTATCAGTTACATCTCGTATAAAGGTTTTCTGTTTTTGTCTTTTGCCCATTTTTTTTATGTTGTATTAGGGAAGATTCTAGATACTTTTGATATTTCTGCATAAAAGGAATCTATGGGATTAAAACTGGTCAGAAAGGAGGTTAAAATTATTGCTATAAGAGTATTTAACTTAAAAATGTTATCTATGCATTCCTCCTGTTAAGCATGGGTGTTGAGAATTAACTCTGTCTCTCACTGGCTATAAATTTTTAAGTTTTCCTATACGGTAACTGAGAATTTCAGTAAATGCAGTATTTATCATGATTTTGTTGAGTAAAAGTTCATTTTAATGACGTTTAAAGACAACAATATGGGGAAAATGTTTGAAAACAACAGCAGCAACAATGTACTGTACTGTGGAAGATTCCTGGACTTACCGCCCCGAATTTCAGATGGGACTTTGGGATTCAGGGCAGGTCCCATTCCTCCCTAAGCTTTGTCCTCCTCGTCCTTCCAGTGGGGACAGTATCTGCATTTACAGCCTTAGGGCTGTTACCAGAAGCAGGAGTGTGTCTAGGAGCAGAAGGAACTCGAGTGTGCGCCACAGAGGATGAGTTTCTGTTGCTGACCAGTCGCTGCTTTTTCTCCTTATCCCAGGATTTTGGAGGCTGCCCGGTGTTCCCATTTGACCGATGCAGGCTTTACACTCTTAGCTCGGGTAAGGCGGAGGTTTCAGAAAACCAAACCAAACTCGAATTCAGCTCCCTCATTCTAAGTGGCTTGGAGTGGTTTTGGAGTGTGGACAAAAGTAAACAGGCACCAAGTAGAAGAGTCCTCAGGGTGTGTTGTGCCTTTTTTCCAGCTGTCAGAAAGCTAGGGCGGCCCTAGAGGGATTTGTAGCGGGTCTAGACCTCTCGCACGTGGTCAGGTGGGACCACAATAGAGAAGCCTCCTCCCTGGGAGGAATTGGCCTTCCTTACACAGACCCCGACCGACTCAGCCTCTCAGCGCTTCCCCTCACTGGGCTGAGCTCTGCCTCTGCGAACGCAGACCCCTGTGGGGGCCCCCTGGCCTGCTGCCAGTAACCCTTCCCTGGGGCTGCTGGCACACGCCTCCTGCCCCACCCTCACCTGCCCAAACTGTGGCTCAGCGCCCCACCTGAGGCCCTCAAAGGACCTGTTCTGCGCTGGCATCTGTGAAGACTGGGCAACTCCCTTTCCAGGATGCGAGGAGATGCAGCCAGGGCAGCCCTATTCCCATCCCCAAAGGGATGGGATTCAAAGGGCGCCTGCTTATGCCGGCTGACGGGGCACTTTGGGAACAGGGCGAGCCCCCAGGACTGCCCTCACACCAACTGCGTGGTGAGGGATGTCTGTGGACTCTTTCAGAATTGCCATGACCTCGAGAAGATGGATCTGGAAGAATGTGTCCTGGTGAGTGGACCCCCTATGCCCTGTAGGGCTGCCCCTCAGTCCCTGACCGACAGCCAGGAGTAGCCAGGCACGCCGATGGGCTGTTGTTCACAGCCTCCTTGCCCAGCGTAGGGTCAGGGCTGGGGAACTCATGAAGGCCCTGGCAGTGGAATGTATAAACTTTGGACTGTCCTCAGTCATCAGCCAGCCACAGCCCAGAAGTTCAAAGTTGTTCCATCTTTTGCCAAACATTAAAAAAAAATAAAAAATTAAATTCTTATTTTCACAGAACTAAAAGAGAAAAATAAGCTTGCATGTCCAGGATGAAGTGATGACATACAATCCTGGGGGACCCTCCTTGCCCACTCCCCCTTTGTCCAAACCCTACCCACGGCCCCCTTAGGCTCCAAGAGACTGAAGAAAGCTTTGAGTCTCCAGCAGTGGGCAGACGAGGTTGCTGATGAATGAGAGGCCCCCTGCCTGAGTGCTGGAGATGAGTCTTTAATTCTCTTTTGCTCCTTGATGCTCATGTTCAGAAGCCAGAGTCAGGTGTTAAGTTCTGGTGTAGAAGCCACACTAACCCAGCCTGTCTCTCTCCAGATAACCGACAGCACGCTCATCCAGCTCTCCATTCACTGTCCTAACCTGCAAGCCCTGGTGAGTCTGAGTGGGTGTGACACTGTTCACTTCACCACAGCAGGAATCTGGGTTTCCTTCCCGTAAAGGTACCATCGTTCTTGGTTCCAAAGGTCTATAGGTTGGGCTAATGTGGGAGACAGGGTATCTAAATGTTACTGTTTCCCTTTAGGATAGGAACCTAATTTAGGGGCCCATGCCCTTATCACTTAAGTTCCTGTTCATGTCAGGTAGAGTGAGAATTAGCATGTTAACATGATATAACCTCAGGTGAAAGATGGAGGCCATCCTTGAGTTATATTTGCACTTCCTATCTGCACATAGATAATCCCTTCTCCGTATATGCATGTATATGGAAAAGGAACTAGAATATATTAAAAAGGTCCAAAATGAGCAGTGGAAAGTAGCAGTGGCACCCCATGCACCTCTCACATCCAGCTGTTTGACCGGAGTGGGGAGTGGGATGGAACCCTGTTCATGGAGCAAGGCCCTGGACACTGCTACCTACACTCTCATTCAATCCCACCCACAGCCCGGAGTGACTCAGGCACTGTGGGCATGATTTTATCCGAGGGAAAAAGGAAAAAGGAAGCTCAGAGCCGTTAAGGAGCCTGCCCAGAGGCCCCAGGTCTTCCCAGTCCTGAGATACACAACAGATTTCCTTACGCCAGTGTTCTCTGTCGTCCCTGAAGCTGGCTCTGTCCTCAGAGGCTAGAATTTTTAACATCACCAAAGCTCCATTTGGCCTCGTTACTCTCCACACCAGTTTCCTTATTTTCACATTTACTCTGGGACTTGAGTTTGGGGTAGGAAAAAAACTAAAAAAAAAAAAAAAAAAAAGGAATTTGGGGTCAGATTTCAGACATCAGTCATGAATCTACCTGTACCATTCTCTATGCCGTTTCCCACCTGCATATTACGGATAGTTTTGTAGTCTGAAGTCTCTTTTCCCCAGTTGGTTCAGAGTCCATGTAAGTGAGATCATAAGGTTTCATCTCTGACATTTCACATAGCATAATGCTCTCAGGGTCCATCCATATTGTCACAAATGGCTGAATATGCCACTGTGTATGTGCATCTATCTTACATTCTCTTCACCCACGTATCTGATGGTGGACACTTAGGTTGTTTCCACTTCTTGCCTGTTGTCAATGCATATATCTTTTTGAATTGTTTTCATTTTCTTCGAAAACCGCAATAGTGAAATTGCTGGATTATCTCTAATAACTGTATTTAAAAATTTTTTAAATGAACCTTCTGGTTTTCACTAGTAATTGCACCAATTTACATTCCCACCAATGTAAAAGGGTTCCCTTTTTCCATGTTCTCATCAATACTTATTTCTTGTTTTTATAAGTCATTCTATCAGGTGTGTGTTTTTATGCCAATACTGTACTGTTTTGGTTACTATAACTTTGTAATGTAGTTTGAAATCAAACTGCATTGGCGCATGCCTCCAGCTTTGTGCTTCTTAAGATTGCTTTAACTTATTAGGGTCTTTTGTGGTTCTATTCACATTTTAGGATTTATGTTCTGTTTGTGAAAAATGCCATAGGGTTGCATCAAATCTGTAGCTTTGGGTAGTATGAACATTTCAATATTAATTTTCTAGCATGGAATTTGTATCCTCAATTTCTTTCATCCATGCCTGTTTTCAGTGTATAGGCCTTTTACATTCTGGTTAAATTTATTTATAGGTTTTATTTTTTTTCATGCAGATATAAGTGGGATTTTTAATATATATTTTATTCATTTTTTTACAGAGAGGAAGGGAGAAGGATAGAGAGTTAGAAACATTGATGAGAGAGAAACATCAATCAGCTGCCTCCTGCACACCACCTACTGGGGATGTGCCCGCAACCAAGGTACATGCCCTTGACCAGAATCGAACCTGGGACCCTTGAGTCCGCAGGCCACCGCTCTATCCACTGAGCCAAACCAGTTAGAGCTAAGTGGGATTTTCTAAATTTCTCTTTATTAGTGTATAGAAACACATTATTTTGTAAATTGCTTTTGTGTCCTGCACCTTACTGAATGCGTTTGTTAGTTCTGTTGTGTATCCAATTAGAAGCCTGCCCATCAGGCTGTCGCTAATAGGCCTCTTTCACTAAAAGACTGAGCTCCTGTTGGTTCTGTTGTGCCCTGGAGGTGGCAGCTGTTGAAGAACTCTTTCTCTGTCGGTTACAGTCCTGGGGCCACCAGTGTAAGCCCAAGGGCCACCAGAGCCAAGAGATGTAGGTGTCCCCCGGCGGCAGCCACAGTAACTGGGGCCCCAGACATGCAGAGACAACGGTGCCCACCAGGAAAGGAAAAAAGCCGTTTTAAAAAATGGCATCTTCCAGGTAGAGAAAGGCAGGAGTGCAAAGATGGCACCCACTAGTCTCCATCACCAGAGCGCGCCCCAGCGTTCCCCCAAATGCGTGTCTAATCAGATGCCTACCCCTCAGGCTGGTGCTCCTCTCCCCATTTGCCCAAGGTCCCTCTACTGGCCGTTCTCACACTGGGCCCTTTATGATCTGCCGCAATCTTGTGTCTTTGAGCCTGTTTGTTTTCAAAGCTAGTTCTTTTGGGGGCCTGTCACTCAGGTGTAGGTCTTAAAAGTCAGGGAGTGGGGGCAATGTGGGTTTTTAACCCTTCCCTCCCCAGGGAGAAGCTCCGGGTTTTGGTGCCCCCTCTGACTCTGGGTCCCGCACTGCAAGTGGTGTTTATGGTGAGATTGTGTCCCAGCCCCTCCTACCTGCTTTGTCACGGGCCGTCCCTCATGGTCCAATGTGTAGGAGGCGCTAAGCCAGTTTTTAGGCTTTTTTTTCAGAGGAAGTTGTTCCATGTGTAGCTGTAGATTGTACATGGGAGGTGAGCTCAGGATTGAACCAGACCATCCCCGGCAATTCCGACTTGCTTTTACATTCAGGGAAGTGAGAGAAACCACTCCCCAGCTGCAGTAGTCCCACGGCCAAAGGCCCAGGCTTTGTTTGGCCCTGTAGGTAAGCGGTTGCTCCCCTGCTTTTCCCAGGCCATAAGCATTGGAATGAGGGTCTTGCAAACATGTTGTCCTCTCCCTGCTGCAGAGCCTGTCCCACTGTGAGCTCATCACAGATGATGGAATCCTGCACCTGAGCAATAGCTCCTGTGGCCACGAGAGGCTGCAAGTACTGGAATTGGACAACTGCCTCCTCATCACCGACGTGGCCCTGGAGCACCTGGAGCACTGCCGTGGCCTAGAGCGCCTGGAGCTGTACGACTGCCAGCAGGTGACCCGCGCAGGCATCAAGCGGATGCGGGTAAGTGTGGGACAGGAGCCGTACACCTGGCACAGTTTCTAAGCAAGCAACAAATACACCAAGAATCAACATGCATGTTCTAACACACACACGTCTAAATGTCTCCCGAGACTTCTTACAATTCCTTAATCGGACCCCAGCCTGGGTTCCACGTAGTCGGGTGATCAGCACTCTTACAAGGAAAGGGGCCTGAGGTCATTACCGGTAGGAGGTAGATGTGGGTCTTGGCTAATTTCCAGGCGAGAGCACTTAATAGAATGTGGCTTGCTTTCTACACATAGTTCATCTGCATTGTTTTCTTGAACATGCTAAGTTTTTAACTTTGCATTTACAGGCCAAAGCTGCCCCAGGATGCTACAGCTGGTGGGAACTCCACTGGGGGCCAGTGACCACCCAGGGGCAGAAATATTCGTTTTTCCTTTGTCTTTGGAAGGTGCTGTTTTAGGGGATGGATTATGTAAACAGGAGTAGCTCTAGCCTACCCCGAAATTCTTTTTGCACTATTTGCCTAATAGTAAAGTGAAGCCAATTCCCCGTGGACAACTTTGGGCTTTTTCTAGGACTAGGTTTATATTTCCAAAAATATCAGTCAAGATTACTCCACCTTTTTCTTCTGTTTCCAGGCTCAGCTCCCTCATGTCAAAGTCCATGCCTACTTCGCACCCGTCACCCCACCGACAGCAGTGGGGGGAAGCGGCCATCGGCTGTGCAGGTGTTGTGTCATTCTCTGACAGCAGCGGGGCCAACTCCAGAGAAGACCCGAGTCTTCCCTACCTTCTCCACGGTCACCGAAATCTGTTGATTCTCCATTGGGAAAGGTATTTACAGGTAAAAGACTTCTGTAGGGATTGCAGTAACTTTGGCGATAGTTTTGACTTTAGTCTGCTGCGATACAATCAAATCAAAGCCTTGTCAGTAAACACACAGCAAGAGTGGTTTCAGTGCAGCCAGGACCATGCAAGAAACCTGGTTTCTTAACAAGGTGGGTTTATCTTCCTAGGGGCAAGAGTTCTGTTCTCAGCTTTGTCAGCATTCCTCAGACCATCAGTGTTAGCACAAATTGAGCAGAAAAACCAAGCTGTTGATTTTCTACCTGATAATTAAGATAGTGGCCTACTTTAATTCACAACAATTCCATTTTGATTAGCAGGGCTTTTCCACTTTGACGCACCTTTATCAAAGTGACTGTACTGCAAATTCGTAATACTTAGTTTTGTATGTGGAAGGCATGTTAAGAAGTTTCTATGAGACACCAAAGAAATGAGGACTCTACACTGGGTGAAGCTGGGTCTTCACCTATTTCTGTCAACTTGGGGACCAAAACCAAAAACTCAACAGTAAACTCAGAGTTCATGTTGCCTGATTGGAAATTAGAAGCTCTGGTGTACGCTATAGCACACAGTTTTATTATAGGAGAAAAGCTAATGTCATCTCTCACAAAACTTGGGGGACCTTAAAAGCAATAGAATTGAATAAGGCTTAAGTTATAATAAATTAAAAATAATGAATGGATGCATGTAGAATGGGTGTAATTTTTTCCAAGTTTATTTTAAAATCTTAGAAATCAAGTTACACCAGAACTAGTCAAAAGTTTTATACAGTTAAAACTCAGATCAGTCAAGTGTTGGCACCTTTTAGACTCAAAATATAAAAATGAATAAACCATTGCAATACTTAAACCAGAGGGTTTTATTGCTATAATCTATGGCAGGGAAATCTGAGCAAAAACACTTTCCAAATTCAAGACCTTCCTAATGTTACCTAAGCATCTGATAAGATGATCTAGTTTCTGCCTGTGCTGTCCACATTGGTGATCTTTATTAATTAAAATTAGGAACCCATCACCACCCTTCCTAGCAACCATCCTGGACTGGAGTCCAGAGCTTGTGAGAAGCAGAAGTGAAACAGTTTTCTTTTCCCACGACTAGCAGTACTTCTAGACGGGCAGTTCTAGAGGTATTCAGGACACAGTACCTCAGCTGCTTCTAGGAAGAGAGGGCATACATAGAACCCCAAAAGTCGATTTAATGGGATTATCAGAATAAGCATTCAAGTCTTGATGATTTTATTGCTTTATGATATACTCTGGTGTTCACAGGTCTAAACATTGTGTGTATACCACAGTAGTTATTTAAATATACATTTGCAACACCGTGTGGGGGAGAAATGACTGATGCTATTTAAATAAAACAAAACATATACCACAGACCTGCTTCAGAGATTATGAATTACAGTTTCTATTTTATGTAAATGGGCCTTCTATACATTATCTCCCTTGAGCCAGGACACAATCTATCACAACTACTTTATTCACTGCTCAGTGACCCATTTATAAACAGGAGAACCTCTAATAAGAAAAGTAAGTTACTGGGATAACATTACCTCTCCGTTGCAGCAGCTTTGAGAAAACCACCTGGGTCTCAACTCTTATAACATTTGGACTGGTGTGTCCTCAGAACATACATGTGGAGCCTCTCTGTTCTGTGACACTGGCAGGAACTGGGATTTTAAATGACACACACACTTGCAAAACAATCGGAAAACATTTATTATACTGAAATGTATACATCCTACTATTAAAAAAACAAAGCAAATCTGCTGGTGCCATAATTTAACTTGTTTCACTGGGACAGACTAATGCTCAACACCACTTGGTGTGTGATTTCAAGTTTGACAAGCTTTTAACTTTTTTACCCCACTTCTAAAATCCTATGAGGAATTCAGAATAGCACACAGCATTGACTGACATTTATTGTTCCATAAGTCTTGAGACTCAAAAAGGAATGCTAAATCGACAAGCAAAACTAAAACAATAGAAACTCTCTTCTTTCCCAAGTGATTGGTACAGAAAACATGTGCTCATACAAAAGCAAAGGGAACATGACAGGAAGGAAGGCTCTCCTGCTTTATGGCCTATAAGATATTTTAAAACCAAAGATGGAAACAGACACCCCCCACCCCTTAGGAATAGAACAGTCAAGCTTTAAATCACTGAAGTAGTTCATCTTCTGGGAAAAGATATTAAATTCAAAATGACTCATTCCTATTTCTGCCCAAACAAAGAAAAGGATCAAATAATACATTCAAAACCAAGACACCTGGGTAAATGGACAGAGATGCTATAATTAAAATGGAATTGAAGTTTAAAAACAAGTTGGGTGTGCTATACCACAGGCCTCACCAATTCTTGCTGAGGAATTTTGGGAAAGGCTTTAGATAAAGGGAAGAGATAAAGAGTAGGAAAAAATTGCAAAAACAGTGGGTTCTCTTTGATAAGTACAGTGGCTGACAAGTTGGTTTTGTGAAAAGAGACATTTTTTCTAGAAAAAAGAAACTATATGTGGTATATAAAAAGGCCTCTAAATAATCACCAGAATGTTTACTCATGATTGTACCAAAGCTCAATATTTGAGAAGTGTAAGCAGTTTACATGATACAATTTAGTGTTTGATTTATGATGTCTAGTGTTCCAAGAATAATTTCAACTTGTTGATAAAGACTCCTTGACTCCATGTCGGAACCTATACTTTTTCTCCTGCTTACCTATTTCCAATGTCTGGGGTCGAGCTTTAAAAATGTTTAAGAGGGAGGATGGTGTGGGGGGGAGTTGGGAAGGGCAGTCAAAGACAGAGGGAAGGAGGAAAAAGAAAGAAAACCACATAATTTAAAAAAGGCAATGGGGCTTTAAAAATGAAAACCAGAAATAAAATGCTAAAAATGGAAGCAGAAGCAAAAGTTTTTCAATAAATCTGTGACAAGGCAAAAACACAAAGTCTTTGTACCTATTAGGATTTACACTGATCCTCTCACCAAGGTACTCTTGATAATGCAGCTCGCTTCCAGCCAGTCTTCCTGCGTGGCTCTTCCCAACCTGGCATGATCACGTGAGACGCACACCCTTAGACACGCTTCTTCCGAGAAGTGCCACGCCTCTTACCTGACCACCAGTCACTGTATCAGCACATCGCATCTCTGCAGACAGGCTCCCTGCTGGCTCCACAACAGCACTGTCCCCAGCCCAGGTCAGCAGGAGGTTCAGGCCAAACTGGCACAGAAAGGTAAATGCCCACAGTAGGTTTTTACATTCATTTCCAAACCGCATACAGTGTAAAAAGACAGCCAACGCTGCTTTGAGGAACTCTTATCTACTGGCCTCTGCCAGAGGCAGGCAGCCCAGCCTGCACCGTGGCCCCAGAGCAGGCGTGCTGTCCCGACGTGCTCACTCTCACGAGGATGCTTGGCTATGGCAGTGACAGTGAGGAGATTCGCCTCTCATACAGCTCATTAGAAAGGTCATCTTGTGTTTTCAATATGAAACATTCATACAGTAAAATCCAATCCCAAGACTTCTTGGATTCAGTCTTCACACACTTTTAAGCGTGACTTTATTTGGTAATGAATATAGTTCAGACTATATAAGAAATCACTTCAAAATTATGTGGATACCTCCACTATTTTCAACTGCAGAAAAAGGAAAGAGAAATTACAAATACAGCTTTTTTTTTTTTTTAGCCAGACTTAGGAAAATCAGGACTATTAAATTGAAACTCCCAGAAACTGACAACCTCCTCCCGGTTCATCTGTTATCTTTAAGTAATTCTACAGAAAAAACGCTGGTTAACCTGCTCCGGTTCCTCTTCCCTAAGGTAGCTTCGTGTACACATTTGCTTTTTGGTGTCTGGCCGATACTCCCAACAGCACCCTGCGCCTATACTACTTGCCAGTGAGGGGCTGGAGGAGAGGGTATCAAGACACACAGCAAAGCGCTGTCGGCAAGGGGGCAAGAGCGGGAGGCAGGACAGTCAAGTCAGCTCTCTACAAAACAACAAATAAATGGAGGGCTTATATCCACCTTTTCTAGAAATGGTTTTTGAATTCCACAGAGGTAGATATGAAACATTTAAAAACACATCACTGCCCAGCCGGGTGTAGCTCAGTGGTTGAGCGTCGGTCCAGGAATCAAGAGGTCACCGGTTCGATTCCCGGTCAGGAAATGCCCAAGGTTGCGGGCTCAATGCCCAGTGGGGGGGCGTGCAGGAGGCAGCCAATCAACGATTCTCTCTCATCATTGATGTTTCTATCTCTCTCTCTCCCTCTCTGAAATCAATAAGAATATATTTTAAAAAAATAAAATAAAAACACATCACTACTTTTGCCTGATGCCCTCGTGTTCTCAGGAAATGCGGAGACGCAGTACAGGCATCCATCAAGGAACAAACGAATTTTTTCATGAGCACAAATTCTGAAGAAAGTGCACTGAGATTGGAGGGGATATCCCATGATGCCCGACATTGGGAATGTCCACCACTTCCTCAGAACATAACCACACAATTAATTCAGTGTGCATTTCCTTCTTTAGATAATGTGAGTTTTGTAGAGTAAAAACTGTATTGCTCTGAGAACAAAAAATTGAGAAGGGTATCAAGCTGAAGATGTCTGTGAAAGTAAAGGATAAAGTGCATCAGTTTACAGTTAAACTCAGCGTTGCAAGTAACTTGATGGCACATGCAACATGCCAGGCAAAAAGTGAAATGGTAATTTTAGTACTGTTTTGGGCGAATCCCTTCAAGAGTGTTCTTTGAGGTGCAGCTTCTGTGCTAAGACTAGATTTAGATTTGAACCTGTCAGACTTTTAAAAACATAATTTTGTATTTAAAAAATCCCTTCTTGCAGAATACTGTAAACACAATCTTTAAAATGGCAATAACTACATGCTTATCAATAATTACTTTAAATGTAAATAGACACATGCACCAATAAAAAGACATAGGATGGCTGAATGGATTAAAAATCATAACCCATCTATCTATAAGCTACTTCCAAGAAACCCACTTACAATTGAAAGACAGGCTGAACTAAGCAATACTTACACCTGACAAAATAGACTTTAAAACAAAAAATGGAGGCCCTGGCTGGGTAACTCAGTTGGTTAGAGCAGTCCCAACAGGCCAAGGTTGTGGGTTTGAATCCCTGGTCAGGGCACATACAAGAAGCATCAATGTATAAATATGTGGAACAACATAATTTTACATGAGTCAACTCAAGAAGAGGATAAAACAATAGTAAACACCTAATACCCAACACAGGAAGGCACACCTAAATATATAAGGCAATTATTAATGGAAATAAAGTGAGACATCCACGGTAATACAATAATAGCAGGGGATTTTAATATCCCATTCACATCAATGGATAGATCATCCAGTCAGAAAATTAAAAAAATAATGGTCTGTATGTCACATTAGATAAGATCGGCTTAATAGACAATAGAACATTTCACCCAAAAACTACAGAATACAGATTTTTTTTCCAAGTGCACATTGAACATTCTCCAGTTTAGATCATGTTAGGCCACAAAACAAGCCTCAATAAATTCAAGACTGAAGTCATACCAAATATCTGTTCCAACCACAATGGCATATAACTAGAAATCAACTAGAGGAAAAAAACTGAAGAAAAACCCCCCACAAACGTGGAGGCTAAACAACATTCTAATGTACAACCAATGGATCAAAGAGAAAATCAAACAAGAGATAAAAAACCATTTTGACCCCTCCCCCCAATGAAAACACAACTTTTTTTTTTTAATTTATGGGATGCAGCAAAAGCAGTACTAAGAGGGAAGTTCCTAGTTATACAGGTCTACCTCAAGAAAAATCCCAAATAATCTAACTACACTTTTAAAGGAACTAGAAGAACAAACAAAACCCAAAGTAAAAACCCTTTCTCTTTTCCTAACCCTTTCAATGGGACTCACTTGTGCCAGGTCTTGGCCCTCTTTCAACTTCACTCCTTAAAGGACATCAATGATTTCTACAGCTTTGAATCACCACAAATATGCTGAAGGTTTCCAAACTTCTATCTCAAGCCCAGGCCTGAGACAGATGTAATTAAATGCCAACTTAACATTGCTACATATCTACAATGGAACTCTGGACTGTTTTTCCCCATCCAAACCTACCTCTACTGGGACCACTGTCTGCCCAGTCACTCTTTCAAGAGTCACAACCACTTAACTGGAGTCCAGCAGAACCCTGTCTATAAATGTGTAAGATACCATCACCTCTCACCTAGGTGACATCTCCTGCCTCATCTTTCCACCTTCCCACCTGTCTCCAGAGTTGCAAGAGTGAAAGAAAAACCTAACTATATCACTCCTTTGTTTAAACAACTTCACTGACTTCCTAGTGCATCCAAATCAAATCTAAACTGCCTCACCAGGTCTTACATACCAGACTCTGCTTCTCGCTTTGTCTCCATCTTGTTCTGCTCATCCCTCACACACTGCATAGTAGCAACATGGCCTTTTAAAACCTCCTAAGAAGCCAAGGTCTTTCCTTTGCACACTGCTTTGGGATACTCCTCATATGGTCGATCCCTTCTCACTCTTCAATTATCAGCATTAACCTTTGCACTCGGATGTCGAGTGTGACTTGACACGGTTAGCATCAGTAGCAGCTCGAGAAAAAAGCAAGCGAGTGCAAAGGGTTAATGATACCACCTCAGAGAGGCCTTGCCCAACAGCTTCATGTCCCCCTACCCAGATTCCCCTCATCCATAAATACCCTACACTTTCCCATTCCTCCATGGCACTTAAAATATTTGTAATTATGTGCATCTGTTGGCCAATTCTGCTTTGCTTTTCCTACTATTGTAAGTTCAAGATTTGTCTAGCACCACAAGCATGGTGTCTGACAAAGGTGCTCAGTAAAAGGTTGGCTGAATGAACTGAGAATCTCCCTCCCCCCCACCCCCACCCCCGGGTCATCAGGATTGACTTCTCTTCCTTGTTGGCTAGTTAATTTCTATTACAACCCTTAGAAATATTCTCTGAATTCATTTTTCAAACTCTTCTTAAAATTAGTAAAGCCAGCATTTCAAAAATAAACACACAAGATGAGTGATTACAAGCACACACTATTTTTCATGCCGCCAGCATTTCAAGACACATGCACACATTCAAAGTACCTTTTACTGTGGAGAATAAAAAACAACTCTCATCTTGAAAGTTCTGAACCATCTAGAAGGAGAAAGCAGATGTGGTTAAGATCCAACGGTCCCTTTGTATCTGGTTAAAATTTGCGGTTAAAGGAAAATAGTATAATCTATATATTGCTGCACAAGTACAGGACTCGACGGCCAGAAGGATAGCTAGCGGGTGAACGCAGGTGAGTGGTAACACTTTATACCTGCTGCCCTGGCAGCAGTGCCTGCTCATGATGGTCCCTGAGGACCTAGTCAGTCGGCCATCTGACCCCCTGGGGAGCATCCCTGCTGGGTCCTGGGAGTAACTGACAAAAAGTCACTGCATAAGTGCTCTTCTATTATTACTTGCTTGTCACTGAACACTGGAGGAAAAAACTATACCTCTAACCTTACTGCTTTGTAACTTAGTCATCAAATAGTGGACAAAAGGAAAACCCATCCAAATGCCCCTCTCCATAAAAGGGGTGAAAGCCCCACTAACCTGCAGCCCCCCTAAGGGAGTGTCTGAGTTACAAGGGGAGGGAGAGAGCCAGTTATCCTTGATGTGTATTCCTTAGGATCACCAGCATACCTGAAACTCTTGGTTATATATTCTTACAAATTTTGATCCCAACTCTTTGAAAAGGATTTTCATGAGTACTTGTAACAGAGGTCACAGAATTTTTCTATAGTTCTTCAGCGATATAACAGTGTGAATGGGAAAAGCAAATGGGCATGTCAGTTCGAGTTACCTGATCACTAACAAGAATGTGAATACCAGTGGGACCCTGTCTGTAAACCTGGTTAATCTGGTGGAAAGGAATATTAAACACCAACGCAAGTTTTCGAGCAACTTCTGAGGCAACCATTTCTTCCAAGTAGATTGCATGATAAACTGAAATTAAAAAAAAACACATAACAGCATTTTAGCAGTAATCTTTTATCTGTTTTCCACCTGGATCTATAGGAAGATTACATATAAACATTAAAATAATTTTTGTACAAAAGGATCTGCGGTTTTAATTTTTCTTAAAAATAAACAGGAGTTGACTGCAAATGGGCCCGGGGACCTTTCTGGAGTAATGAAACGGAACGGGACTGTGGTGATGGCTGCAAAACTGCACATTTACTGAATCCTATCATTACACGGGAGGCTTGTGGCATATAAATTATACCTGAAGGAAACTTCAAAAAACGTGTTTCTAGCAATATAGTTTAAAAACCAACAAAAACCTAAGGTCACAGTTTTTGATTCAGTAAGCCTATGAATGGGAGTTCATCCATTTACCCTAAGGAATAAGAGCCCCCCCCCCCCCCCACATTAAACACAGTATAAGACAGTACTCGAAAAGCTAAGGGTGTGGACCATGAAGCCTTCTGCTACCCTACAGAAGGTCCCAGGTGCAGCCCATGTAGTATCCTGTGTTTCTTTCTGGAACATGTAACCTAGCAGCGGCTCTGTTGGCACAGCACCAAGCACATCTGCAGTGGGTCTGACTCTTGTAGGTCAAGCTCAATTATTAGTGATTCAAGCCAGACACTGATCAGGAGTATCAGTGCCAGAGCTTTGCTTTCCCAAACAAGGGGAACCTCTGCCAATCATACACCATGAAAAGCTTAGAATTTGGAACTATAATTAGGAGAAGACTATAGAGATGATGTAGAGCAGGGTCACCAAACTACAGCCTATGTGGATCAAACCTGCCCTCCACTTGTTCTTTCAAAACGAAACGTTATCAGAACATAGTCACACGTGCCTTCTACATACTGTGGGTTTGATGCTACGATGCAGAGCTGAGTGGGAAAAAGGCCCTCTAGTCTGTGAGGTTGAAATATTTACTACCTACCTGGCCTTTAACAAAAAGTTTGCTGACCCTGATCTAGGATTAAGTTTGCCTGTATTTCCACATACACCTACACAACACTCATGTCTGAGGATATACCTTCCAGAATATTCCGATCCTGACCATATATAAATGGTGGAGAAAAGCTTGATGACCCATGCAGAGCTCCTTTAGAACTTTTAGCCTTTAAGACCAAGACTTTGTATATTTAGTCTTAAAATTAAGAGCTTTTGAAGTCAAAATGACACCAAATGGGAAAAATCATAACAGTAAATGCTTTCCTTGGGACTTTCACTAAAATTGAAATCACAAAGTAGTTTTCAGAGCTCTATGCAATATGAGGGCAAATAACTGTCTCTCTGAATTCCATGGCACACTTCTCCCTGGACAGTTCTTAGTGTGTTGCCCTTATTTTGTTTCAGAATGTGGGAAGAGGGGAGAGATGACCACATACCCACTTTACAAACGAGAACACATACGCTTTAAAACATTAAGAATATACATGCTTTTTTTCCCCCACTTCTACAGACCATATTAGGAGGAGGGGAGAGGGGCCAGGATTTTTACTTCTGCCCCGATCCACTCTATTACACAATCAAGGACACCTCCCAGCACTCGGATGACCATGATGTAGAGTATGCTTAGTGACACAGCTCACAGTGCTGGCCAGATGCTTGTCTGAGACAAGTCCACACACTCAGCTCTGACACATGCGTGCATCTTTACTCAGGTGATATTTTAACTTTTCTCCCACAGTCAGTAAAATGGATTTAAAAAAAGAAAACAAAACCCTCCTCCTTTCTGGTCAAGATGCCAACGTCATCATACTCATTGCACCTGAGGATTTTTCTTTTTAAAGGCAGCAAGCTAGTCTTTCGCTTGTTAGATATTTCTGGCGTAAAGAGCCATATAAAAAGAGCTCTACCATGTGGCGGACATAACTGAGACAGGCCGATAGTTCCTTACTCTCCAGAAGACTTGGCTCTGGAGCTCATTGCTGCCAGGACTCCCACAACAGCAACTCGACCTAACTAATGGGACAGGGGTCCTTCAAAGCTCCAGTTATACCTCAGTGTCAGAAAGGGAGTGACAGGAAGCTGAGATACCCTCCATACCCACCGTAGGGTGTCCCACTGCCATTCTCGGCTCCACTGCCTGCAGCCTGCTGCTGCCCTTGCAGCAGTGAGCTGCCCGGCTGCTCCTGACAGACATAGATGGTTAAGCGGGGCCTAACCGACCTGCAATCACAAGATGCCAATCATGAGCCAAGGAGAGAAAGCTGCCTCACCACATGTACAAATGACAACTACAGGAATCTAAGTTCTATTTCCTTATGAGAACTTTACAATGTTATTTCGTTAAACAAAATAAATTACTAATAAAAATATAAAAACACACACCTCACACCAACTATCACAGGTGGTCTAATCTGATGATCCAGACTCTAAACCACTGAGATGGTCTGTCAGATGCTGGTAAATTTAAGTTCCAAGATTAAGTCAGCAATTTAAAATCAGTAAGATTCAGTTTTAATGGAATTCTCACACAAGTCTAGAAATAGCAATAATAGTATATGAATCTAAAAATCCAGCAGTTACGGTTCTTTCATTTTAATTCACAATCAGAAGTTTACATTTTCAATAACTGTTTAGTAGTCATATGACCTTGAAAACCATAGATTCTGTATAGCTCACCTAAATGAGAAGTTTGTTTTCTTGGCAACAAACCCAGTCGTCTTCAAGAAATCAGTCCTGCCCATGTGCATTTCTACAGTCTTACAGTCTATCTGCCCTCATCAGTGCCTGCATCAAATCTGGGCCTGCCCTGAAGGTGTACACAAAACAGTCTTCTTGTGAGCGCGACACTGCCGAGGCTCGACAGCGCACACAGGCACACGCCAACCCAGTGTGGAAACCCCTTCTGCCCCAGTCCCCACACAAGGAAAGGTACATAAGACATTCCTTTTAAACACAGTATTTTACCTTGACTTCAGTGAATTATACAGCCGAATTCCATCGGCTGCCCCACAAATTTGTACTAAATCTTCCTTTGTCAGTTTTAATAAGTCGGCACCTGGAGAACAGCATAAAGAGAGATTCCTCTCAAAGAAAAGGAAAAAGAACGAGCAGTTTGGTGGCTTTATGACATGTGTCTTCACACAGTTAGATGACCTTCAAAACCATCACACGTCTCCTGTGTATACACAAATACACACACAGACACACACAGACACACACACCATCACAGGTCTCCTGTGTATACAATATACACAACATAAGAAAACACACACACACACACACACACACACACACACACACACACACACACACACACACACGTTTCTCAGAGCCAAAGACAGTGCTGACTCTTCCACGTCCTGTATGAAGAAGGAGCTTAGAAGCCCAGAGGCTGATAAATCAGAACAATGAGCAGAGCCGACAGGAGTGTCTGTTCCAACACGGGATCTCACCGCCTGCATTATTCTGGATGTGCTTATTGTGTGGATAAACATGATTCTGGCCTCAGATAATTTACCCTGAGATCACCCAGACCAATCTTCTGTTTTACAAAAAAAGAAAATGTAAGTCCAGAGTTTTGGGAACTTGCCTAAAGTAACACGAGTTGGAAGGACACCTAGGTATAGGCAGGCCTCCTCTCTCTGCACCAAGCAACGTCAAGTCAAGCACTCTGTAACCAGCAGCCAGTGTTAATACGAAAGCATGGCAGAGAAACAGTAATATACCATAAGATTCCCCCACAAATACTTGGTAAGTGTAAAGGACATATCTAGGTTTGCTATGAATTACAACACAAAAGGGGAGAGGGAGTGGCTAAGAATAAGACTGATCAGTAAAGCTGGTCATTTCTGAAACTGGAGATGGTTACACGAGTCCATCATTTCTTCTCTCTACTTTTTATGTGTGAATGTATCCCGTAATCTTTTGTTTTTTGTTCCCCTTTTATTAACAAGATGTAGTTTACTGGGAGAAATGAGATGCCCTCTGGGATTAAGGCATGACTTCCATGTGACAAATATCCACTTACCTATTCGACTAGATAAAGGGGTTATCTTTCTTTTTTTGAGGGCTTGAATGTGAGAGCCTAATAACTTTACAAGTTTGTAAAAGAAATAAAGATCAGAGAAGCACATTTCTTGTGAGGCACTAGCATTGATGGAGTCAGTTAAACAAAGAGAGGCTCTCTCATCTCTCTACTGGGGACAATGACATGCCTCTGAAAACAAGGCTCCCAGTTGTGAGCAGAGATGAGTGTGTGCACATCCTTAATCCTCCACAGAACTGGACAGATACTCATGTGCACAACCCTCTCCGAAATGTGAATGCCCAGGAGGCTCAGAGAAGGAACTCAATCTCCTCCTCATCATTCTATTGTTGGGAAGATCACAGGGCAAAGGCTAGAGGCCAAGCCACATGGTCACTGGTCACAGTGGAAAGAGCTTAGAACTCTCTATTTGGAAATATGTACCTAATCTAACAGACATAATCTAGGACCTCCCTCAGCTCCAAAGGTCAGAGTTTTATGTGTGGGTTTTACTCTTCATCTATCTTCTTTTTAAAAAAAATATATTTTTATTGATTTCAGAGAGGGGGAGAGAGAGAAACATCAATGATGAGAATCACTGACTGGATGCCTCCTGCATGCCCTCTACTGGGGATTAAGGCCACAACCCGGGTATTTGCCCTCGACTGAAATCGAATCTGGGACCCTTCAGTCCACAGGTCAACACTCTATCCACTGAGCCAAACCAGCTAGGGCCATCTGTCTTCTTTATGGGAGTTCAAGATGCGTTTCCCTCTCACACACTGAAATTTTTAAATTTCCAGTTTCTCTTAATCATAGAAAGGTGGCTGGTAGCACATGACTTTCATCTAGTACTTTAGAGAGACAAAAAGCTACATGTGAATGGCTAATCACCCATACAAAAGGAAGCCACATTCTTTGTGAAATCAAGCTTTCCTCTTGGCCGGGTATGTGCATACGTTCTGTCCTCTTAAAAGGCTCAAGCTGCATGTTTATAACCACAGCACTGCGGGCACTTTCCTGTGGCCCAGTGTTTCTCAGGACATGCTGGTCAGTGTCTTGTAGGAAAAGGGTCCCAGGGACAAATACGTTTGGGGAAAATCTCCCACCTGTTGTATCTATTACTGTCCCTCTAAATAGTTTTCTCCTGTTAAACTGCTTAATCCCTGTTAAAACCCGAGTAAATATTCTCTTTGCTTACTATGCAAGACTACACTTAAGTACTATAAAAACCATCCCCGAGCAGTTCATGCCATGCAATACTACACAGCAATAAAGAGGAGCAAACTACTGATACACACAACCACCTGGAGAGACATTACACTGAGTGAAAAGAAAGCCAATCTCAACAGGTCACATACTGTACGATTCCATTTATATAACATTCTTAAAATGACAAAATAGTGACAGAGAACAGATTAATGGTTGCCAGGGATTAGGGATGGGAGTTTGGGGGTTTAGGGCTGCATAAGGGAAATCCTTGTGATGGCGTATCTCTCATCGTATCTTCAGTGGTGGTTATACAAATCTATGCATGTGATATATGACACACAACTACAATGTCAATCTCATGATCTGGATATTGTACTGTAATAATGTGAGTGAATGATACCCTGGAGCATCTCTGTACTATTTTTGCAACTTACTGTAAAGAAAAAATTATTTAAAAATAAAAAGTTACTAAATGAAAAAACTGCATAGAACTATATGTGCCTGTACACAAATGAGGGCACACAGAACTGGTGAAGAAGTGGATTGTACTGATGTCAGTTTCCTAATTTTGATAGTGTACAAATAGGTGTGCAAAGTATTACCCTGGGGGGGAACTGGGTGATAGGTACACAGGACTACCTGAGACGTATTTTAACAACATCTTATGAATTTATAATTGCTTCAACATTAAAAAAATAAGGTTAACTGAAAGTACAGAGAAAAATATGCACGTGCATGTGTGTGCTTACACATGTACATGTGTGTACACACACACAAACATACCTGAAAAATTGGAAAACAGTCTTGTGTAGGAAGAAAATCTGTTTTTGAGCAGCCACTGCTGTGTTTCCTGGGTGGTGGCTGAAGGCTGAAGTTGCTATTAACAAAGAAAATGAATATAAATAGAAGAAACTATTCAAACTTAAAAAACATAACCCAGGCCTCTAGCATGTTATAAATAACATTGAAACAAACCACAGAAATCCTCCAAATTTGAGGTAAAAGAACACCCAAGAAGAGCATTAAGTCTGACTACTCAGTGACCCAACCATTGACTCAAGCCTCTGTCAGAGCCTTAAAAATACAGGCCCCCAAAAGCATCTGATAGTTGGAGGAACAAGACACTTACTTCACTAGAGGTTTGTGAAACTCCATCTCCCTGATGATTTGGGGAAGAAGAATTGCTGGGGAAAAGGGAGAGGGGAGGAAAAGATAGTTATTATTTATATATTTATATAAAATCAAGATATTAAAGACTATTAAACTAGGTAAACTTAAAAAAAAATACTGTGTGACAGAGCAATATAAATTTGCAATAAGAATGTTGGCACAGCCCTAGCTGGTTTGGCTCAGTGGATAGAGCATCGGCCTGTGGATTGAAGGGTCCTGGGTTCAATTCCGCTTAAGGGCACATGCCCAGGTTGTGGGCTTGATCCCCAGTGGGCGGCATGCAGGAGGAAGCCGATCGATGATTCTCTCTCATCGATGTTTCTATCTCTCTCTCCGTCTCCTTCCTCTCTGAAATCAATAATAATAATAATAAAAAAGAATGTTGGCACAATTGGTAAGGGGTGAATATGATGAGATTAAGACAGAAGACTTCCTTTATAAAAATATATATTTTTTAATTAATTTTTTACGGAGAGGAAGGGAGAGGGATAGAGAGTTAGAAACATCAGTGAGAGAAACATCGACCAGCTGCCTCCTACACAACCCCTACTGGGGATGTGCCCGCAACCAAGGTACATGCCCTTGAGTGGAATAGAACCTGGGACCCTTCAGTCCGCAGGCCAACACTCTATCCACTGAGCCAAACCAGTTAGGGCAAGACTTTCTTAATTTTTGCCTTTTCTTTCTCCATCTGTGATAGTAAAAGATTCTAGTTCTGTGAAACAAAAGGGTTCCAATTATCTCCAAGTGAACAGGAAAATGAAGGACACTCATTCATTTTAGTTGGGGGGAGGGGGGGAATGTGAGAAATCAAGAAAGATAAACAATTGAAAGTAGCTGCAAAAAAATCTACTTTAAGAAAACAATGAGCTATAAAGGAGTGGTATGATAATTCTAAATCAAAATGATATCCCTTTTAATACATTTATCCATTATTAGAGGGCAGAATTCAAGAGAACAAAAGAAACAATTGCATACTACTATCCTTTTGTTTCTAAGGTAAAACAAAAATGAGAACCAACTGCACAGCGGATGTGGCCACCGCCCTGGTCCTGGCTCTGACTCCTTTCTTAGCACTCATACAGAAGTTTTACTTAGGTTCAGCATCCTCCTCTACCCACTAGAACTTAAGCTCCTCAGAGAGGGATTTGTCTGTCATTTAAATGTCACAGCACCCGGAACAGTGCTGGGCGCACAGTGGGCTCTCAGAAATAGCCAGTTAACTAGTGAATACATGAATTCACAGCTTACCTCTAATATCATAATCGCTTTCTAAGATGATTCAGGCTGAACTTGACCAAAAGAAGAGCCCCCTACATGGCAACATGCCGGTCTCCTGGTCTCGTTCCCGGTCTCTGAGCCCAAGATGGTTTTTCTACTCTTAAAGCACAATAACTTAAAAGGCTGCCTCATCAGCTTTTCCATCTCGGAGGAAAAGCATGTTTGTGTCCCCTCAAAATCATATATTGAATCTTACCCACAGTATGACAGATAGTATTAGGAGGTGGGGCCTAAACCTGCTTTCAGCAGGGAAGTTCTGATCTGATCTGACTGTCACTATTCCTCAGCCAACCCCTAAGAATGCAACGTCCTGTGGGGCACCCCTGTGGCACTGTGAGAGGCCCGAGACACAGCTTCTGCTCCCACCTGCCGCTCACTAGACTCTGATTTGCACATCACGGCCAAAGAGTAGAACAAAGTCCACCATTCCCATTTCTAAAGCCACTTAAGTTCTTTAAGGGTAAAGAGTCATTAAAAAAAAAAAGTGTATCTATTAGGAGGAGAAGAAATGGAGCAGAGAAATAACCCTTGTGTAGTCTGGTGAGCATTAAATTAAAGACAAACGTACTTTATAATGATTGCAATCTTAACATACTGATTCATAGTTTCACCTTAAAATCTCATTGTTCTTTCTCTGTCCATGAACCTCAATAATGTTCTTTTTATCTCACAAAGAATGTATCTTGAAATGCTCCCCTTCTACAACCTCCATAGTTTGTGAGTGTGTGAGGCACAAAGGGCCAGAAGGAAAAGGCAGGCAGGTGAGGGAAGGTGATTTCCCCCTGAAATCGAGGAGGCTATTTCCCATGACCACATACTTCAGATAAACAAATGGAAAGGTGGCTGTACATTGAGAGAAAGGGAAACAGGAGCGTGAGCATCAGTCAGCTTCAGGCACACGAGGACACAAAGCAGATACCTGTCTGGGACGCTGCAGGTGCTCTGCTGTGGGGAGGTGAAAGTGGGCGCTGTGGAGGGACTGTTATTCCCATAGGCTGTGGGGGCATCGGGCCACGGAGAACACTAAGGATAGAAACAAAAATTAATTAATAATATGCTTTTAAAGGGTGTGGAAGAATACTTTGTATTTCACAATCTAGTCTGGCCAAACAAGATTATAAAACACAAGACATCTGACACTCATCAAGCAACGGCATGGGAACATATCATATTTCCTTCTACGTGGCAAGGAAAATTTTTACCTGCTATATGTGTCTAGACACTGATTAATTTCAGAGAAGCCCAGAAGTGATGATAGCAGCAAAACGTCATCAACGCATTTTAAACGTATATTTATATACAATTTGCTTTCAAGAACTTTTTACCTCCCTCTTTATCAATTCTCCAAAAGGTGCTTATCAAGGTTTAAGAATAGCAGAGGCAAGAAAGGATTCATAAGCAACATCTGACATCACATGGTGACCAAGACAGTGCCTGCCCTTCCTAGTGCTCCTCCTGCCCTCACCAGTACCCACTTGCTTCCTTCATTTCTCTAAGATTAATAATCCCCAAGTAAGCTGAGACCATTCCAGTGCCAAAATACACCTGTGTATGGTACTGCCTATTCCTACCTATCCCATGTGTTTATTTCTTATATTTTCTGGACAAGGCATGGTGAACTAAAGTATTTTTCAGCTCTAGACACAATTCTGACCAAAGATAGCTACAAAGACACAATGACGTCAAAAGCATGCTGACAGGCCAGCATGGTGTCAAGTAAAAGGCTTCAAGCCTGAGATATGGAGGGAATCCAATCACTCACCCCACATATTCTTCCTAAAACTAATCTGCTTGAGGATGCCCCTGGTTTCAAAGGTCCCCTTTCATAGTCACTCTTCTACTTTTCACAAAAAAGGCTTCGGATCTCACGATGGCTAACCATGGGGTATAAGACTCTTCCAAATCAAAGCAAAAAAAAAATTTTTTTTCAAAAATTTAGGGTAGATACTAAGAAAGTACATGACTCTAAAAATGGGGAGTTAGTGGAGAGTATGAGGAGATAAATGGTTTTAGAAGGAGACTTGGGGTGGTGAAAACACAATAGTGTACACAGATGATGTATTGTGAAATTATGCTCCTGAAACCTGTATGATTTTGTTAACCAGTGTCACCCCACTAAGTTCAATAAAAAGGAAAAGAAATAGTCTGTGGGTTAATATCATTTCTTTTGCCTCTCAAACACAAAATTTTTTTTAAAAAATTCTGTATGTCTGGTAGCTTCCAATTATTTGCTTTCAAAACAATTCTGGAGGATCTACCATTAGCTGACACAGTATTAAAATAATCTACTAGGGTCATATAAAATCCATTACTGGGATATTTGGCAGATAACTCAAAAGGAATTTCAAAACCTGAAAGACACTGCCGAAAGAAAAATAAATATCTAAATAAACTTTCTCTTATCTATAAAAAAAATCTAGAATTAGATTCTATCCTGAGATGTATTTCCAATAACACTTCTATTTTTATATTTAAAAAATTCTCATCAAAATCTGTATGGCCCTGCCTGGTTTGGCTCAGTGATTAGTGTGTCATCCCAGGTATCGAAGGGTCTTGGATTAGATTCCTAGTTGGAGCACATTCGAAAGGCAACTGATCAATGTTTCTTACATCAAGATTTCTCTCTTACTCTAGAATCAATGAAAAAAGCACGCATATCCTCGGATGAGGATTAAAAAATAGTGATTTCTATGATTTGTTGTTTTGATAAGTTGGTACCAATAATAAAGCTTAAATTTTTCAACTGACTAAAGAGCCTATGGTCACAGGACATTTTAACCTTTTGCACTCGGATGTCGAGTGTGACTCGACACGGTTAGCATCGGTAGCAGCTTGTATGTCGAGCCACACTCGACACGTAGTTTCACCGTGTCTATTTTTCCAGTATCTTTTCTTGTTTTCATTAGCATGAAAGGACAAGTAAAATGTAAATGCCGTCTCAACTGATGCCAAAAATGAAAAACCGATAACGCATGTGAAATTTATTAGGAAACTAGTACATGATCTTGTTGGAGAATTCAGAGATGGTACACTAACTTCCAGGGGTAGATTATTATCCACTAACTTAGAGCAACGTTTAGATGGAAAGCTCCATATAATCACACCTCACCCTAACAAAAAACACAAAGACTGTGTTGTTTGTTCTAACAGAAAAATCAAAGGAGGAAGAAGAGAGACGATTTATATTTGCGAAACGTGAATGTAAACCAGGTCTTCATGTGGGTGAATGTTTCAAAAAATATCACACCGTGAAAAATTATAGAGATTAAAATTACTCTTTGAATGTATCAATAATTTGAAATATAAAAAAATCCAAATAAATAAGTTTGTATGAAAAGAAACTCCAGTTTTTTATTCTACTGCCGTGCTTTGTAAAATCTGGGGTATTTGAAAAATTAAATCCTGAGTAGAATAAAGGAATCGAGAAAAAAGCGAGTGCAAAGGGTTAAAACATTTTCAGGCCTAATAGTATGTCCTATCACGGTGAAACTATTTAAGGGGAGTGGAAGAGAAAACAGATCAAGAAGGAAGGGCAGAGTAAAGTTTCATGAACTTTTAAAATGAACAATGGTGGGTGTCAAATTGCTATGGTAGTGGAGTCTACAGAATACACTTCAAAAAGCAATGTAATAGGTTTATCTTAAATTTTAAATGCAAATACTCATTAGGTCAGAAAATGGTCTCCTTTTGCAATGATTTAAATGTATGATGAAAACTTTCAGATGTCAATGTAAAAATGTGGAAGGGAGTATATTTTTTTCTTAAAACTCTTGAGCATGGAAGAGTCACGACCACTAGTGTGAAGGAGCTAAAAGACTGTGCAGCATTCTGGGGCAGAAAGGAAGTCTCTCCAATGGTTACAAGAGCTTAAAGCAACTGACAGCCATCAGAAGCATCGATACAAGGAAAATAAAACAGAAACCCCGAATCTTATTTACAACTGCCCATCATGTATTCTTCAAAAATGGGGAAAATGACTGCACTTATTGTTTCTACTACTATCAACTTTCAAAAAAAGGAATTTACTGGCTGGACAGCATTGCTAAGCATATTGCATAGCATACCAATTTCACTATAAGCTTCACACAACAAGGCCATTCTTTTACTTTCCACCTTAGGAAGTAGTTACCTCCTCGGCTTATATAGTTTGAGGAACGTAAGAGGTTGTGAGCCAACTGACAGATCAAATAACTATGGGTGGTGTGCCCTGCTCATAGCCATCTCCACTACCCAGACGATCTTCCTGCTACACCATCCTCCTCAGATACTAAATACCACCATTAGCAAGGGTAAGTGCAAAATAATATAAACCTTTTAATGTCAAGCCTCCCAAAATCTGCCTTGTAATTTTTGCCAGCTGTCTACCGAGGAAATGAAGCCATCAAAAGTTTCAAGTTAGTATGGCAGCGCAGCGACAGTGACACCAAATTGCCTAAAACTTCATAAACATATCTATTTTCACTTACACATCTAGACTCTTAGCAGTAGAGAAGTAGAGCTGTTAATAGCTGACATCTAAAACTTGCCCAATAAGTAAGAGACTCGATTCACTTAACACAGTGGTCGGCAAACTCATTAGTCAACAGAGCCAAATATCAACAGTACAACGATTGAAATTTCTTTTGAGAGTCAAATTTTTTAAGCTTAAATTATATAGGTAGGTACATTGTTATTAATTAGGGTACTCCTAAGCTGGCCTTTGCTAAAAACTCAAGGGGCCAAAGAGCCGAAAGTGGCTCGCGAGCCACGGTTTGCCGAACACCGACTTAACAGTAGAAAACTAGTGTTCAATGAAAGCTGGTTCTATGGGGAAGCCTCTACTTTTAGAAAAGAATGGATTCAAAGTTCTAAAATGGCCACCAAGCACCAAGACCTGCCTGTTTCATAGATTTCTCTAGCAGTCTCAGCCCAGGAGGGTAAAGGCAGAGTAAAGAAGGAAGAGCAGGTCATTCTGCCCTGCCTTTAAAAGCGAAGGTGCAGGGCCTGTGTTCCTGAAGGCAACCTGTAATCCATTACCTGGCCTGGACCCTTCTAGTCACGGCACTGGTGCACTGGGAACAGAGTCCCTCCTCAGGCGGACTAGAAAATGATGACCCACTTGAGACTGCAGAAATTGGCAGCCCTGATTTGAGCCAGTAAAATACAGCTCAGAGGCAAAGAAACAGACACACTAAGTAAGGGTTTTGTTGTGCAGCAGCTCTTAGGAACCAACCACAGTGCCTGTATTCCACGTGGGACCATTTCCCACAGCACCTTTTAACTTTAACAGATGAGTCTGGATATTCCTCTCTACCGACAGCCACCTGCAACTATCCAAGACTAAGAAAAATGTTGCCTTCCTCTGTAGGCACTTGAAACAATGAAATGCAGCAGACTTTCTTTTTAAAACAGGTACCCAGCTTTTTTAAAAACAGGTTTCCAGGTGGAGCTCTACCCACCCTTAGGAATATCTTAACCAAAGCAAATGCAGCCCGGGCAGCAAGCAACACACACAAGGAAGATGTGAAATCCCAGGCTCCCAGGCCAATGAACTGCTGACGTTTTGCATACTTTAGACTTGAGTCATTAATAATTTAAAAATAATTCTACCGTCTTCAGATTAGCTCTGGGCTCGAATAGATTTAATTTATTAATTATGAGAACCCACTCCTTTTAATTAGTGAAGTAGTTTCTAAAAAGTGTGGAAAGTGAGTCAAGTTACCAGTATTTCACCCAAAAAATTTAAGAATCACTTGTTATTCTTCAGCTGGAAAATCATAAGAGGCTAAAAACAAAATCAGATGGAGTATATAGTTGTTCCATACAACCTTTGACTGGCATTAAAAAAACCAGTTAAAATGCAACAAGTGTACTCCCCATCCTTTCAGATTAGTCACTTACAGTTTTATTGTACAGAGAAGCATTTAAAACATTTTCAGCCAATGCTTTTAACTTGGAAATGATGTTCTAGTGATTGTGCTTGTGACTTTTGTAGTCTACAAATGTTTCAGAGTGAAAAATTCCATTTTTGTCACCTTGATAGGATGAACACCGTAATGATAAATAGTGTAGCCATTAATAGTTATTTAAGAAAAGGTTTAATACTCTGTGTTTACATTTACTGTGGATATATAGCTGATCTAGACTGTTAGATGGAGAGTTGTGTCATAAAGGAAGAATCTGCTATACTCAAGCAGAGAAAGCTCATATTCAACCAAAAATCCCCTGGCTGTATGTTGGGGGGATCCGGATCGGAGTATAGCAAGGTGCACTGCTCTGGCCTGAAGCACAAGTTCATGATGCAATGCAAGTTCACGGTGCGGTGCAAGTTCACAGTGCATTGCTGAGAGGAACACTGATGCAGTCAAGGCCATTTTCCTACCAGTGCTGCCAAACAGGCTTTTAAAAGCACAGACAGACACACATTCTTACACTACATGCAGGGAAATGTGACACAAAGTATTGCATATGTTAATGTCAAGCTTGCTGCCATCATTCCTCTAAATATCCATGACATTTTCTTATCAGTTATACACATGAGGAAGCAAAACCCTTTAAAATTAAACAAAAATGCTAACTATTTTACTAAATAATGTATTTTCCATTAATTTCAGTGCTCTTAAAGGAAGTGTGTGTGCCGAGGAGGGAGGGAGAGAAAGGGAAGGAGACAGGGAGGGAACACATTTCTGAGTGTCGTTTTTCCCTCTAAAACCACCCAATAAGGTCAACTTTGTTTTAAAGTGTTAGATTTAGGAAATTTTCCTCAGCGAGGAACAAACAGAAAGCAGGAAGTCTTAACAAAAGCAAATTAAATCAAGACAAGGACATCAAAAACAAATTTGGCTTTACTTTTCCGTGGAAGTAGGTCCTATATCTAACACTGCACAAGGTTTCCTGCACAATGAAAGGAGAAGAAGTCCCTTACACTGCCTCGCTTTGCCAGAGAATCACCGTAGTCTGCTGGCAAAGTCCGCTTGCTGGACTTTTTCTGCTCATGTTCAACTGCATCTTCAATTATAGGCTCAAGCCTCATCTGGACAAACACCAAAGATTGGGATCAATGTCTTTTCATTATACAAAGAAAGATCCAATACCCTGTTTTATGTCTCTGCAGTCCAATTAAACAACTGCATGATTAGCAGGATTCAAAGTTAAAGAAAATGCAAAACCCCAGCAGTGACAAAAATCAAACTTTCTAGGCCCCGGTTTAATCTCTTGCCAACTTCAAGGTTTTTAAGGTCTGTTTCTGAGACCTGATTGGGATTTCAGCATCTTCATTCAAGATCCCACCCAGGAAACTAATCCATTAAAATCCCAGAATTTAAATAATATATTTCCCCCACAAATTTCACAAAGAATATATGTCAAACTACCCCCCAACCTTCCCCAATCCCTTCTTGGCAAAACTCATCCTTATAAATAGTGCCAATATGCAAACCTCTGCTTCTCTCCAGACACCAAAATGCTGCTCTGCATTACCTCTGTGAGGATTGTGGTATCATAGGATGGCTGATACTTTTCTTTTTCGTGAGCAGTTCTCTTCTCCATTTTCTCTCGGTCAGTTTTTTGCTTCCGGTCTGCACCTTTAGGCTAAAAAACAGATTATTTTGTCCATCAGGTTACAAACAACTTTATAAGCAAAACTGGGCCTTAATTACTGGAAGCCTGGTTTCCGTCTCTTACCTTAAAAACTTTGATTTGGCAGCTAGCTGAGTGTAGATGATCTGTATATTCTCCATTTTCATTCTGCTTAAAGGTGTCAACCTGGATCCTAAAAGGCACTCCCTTTTCACCTCCATGCTTCCGTGGAGTAAATTCTGTGCTGATGCAGTGTACCTGGACAATTGGAGATGGATTCAAAGTACCATCCACTGGTTTGTCCCTCTGGATGTCCTGTCACCGCTATAAATGTAAGTTCCTTTAAAACAAACTCCCACATCTTAGCCAGGTATCTGTTACGAATTTGATTGTTTTTAATATATGGTTTTCCTTTCACAAAGCCAGCCGGGCCTTTCTGCACTTTCTGGGAATGAGCTCTTCTTCCCCATTCCAATGCCTCTCCTCTGACGAAGGACTTGCTCTGATCATGGGTACAACAGTACAGAGGCTTCCTGCCTACTTCCCCTACCTCCACTCCAGACCATATACTGCTCTCAGACCCAGCTAAACCTTGCCCGTGGCTCAATCCACAGCAACCTTGAGCTCATCATTCAGAGCTTCCACTACTGCCCTCTACTGGGAAATACCCTAACTACCCACTCAATCATCTGTTATTCCAACCTCCATCAACTTGGAATACTTTTGCCTGGGGAACTTCCACAGCCCAGAAAGCCCACCACTTGTCCTACCTGTATCCATCTAAACTCTTCTGTCAACCCTTCCAAGGGTCCTAAGGGCATCTTCCATCACTCTGCACCCTCACCATGGAGACAGCTTTAGGATACTTCACAGGACCAGTAAACAGATTTTTGTAATTTCAGACTGATACACATCCTGTCTTCTAGTGACTCTCAAAGTGAAAACTGATCTCTGCAGGATACTGTGCACAACCTGAGATTAAGGCCAGCTCCTACATCACTTTCATTCACTGTATGTCTAGTTATCCTGTTAGACAAACAGTATGAGAAAATATTCAACGAATATGAACCATGTTCTAGTGACTACTAACTGATGGGATACAGTATTTGCCAAACCACAAAAATTCAAAATACCAGATTCTTTACTGTTCACAAAAACCACAGTCTACATAGGCTGGTCAGAAATTAAGCAGTATGTTTTTTCTACGTAAGCTTACTTACTCAGTATTTTTAATCTTTCCCATTACAAATCTGAACATCCTGGGTATTAGAATTACCATGGGTTTTACTGTATATATTTTTTATATATATATTTTAAACTTCATCTCTTAAAGATACAAACTGAGTACTTATGGTTGACATGAAATGCCTGAGAGTTGCTTTAAAGCAGGGGTCCTCAAACTTTTTAAACAGGGGGCCAGTTCACTGTCCCTCAGACCGTTGGAGGGCCGGACTATAGTTTAAAAAAAAACTATGAACAAATTCCTATGCACACTGCACATATCTTATTTTGAAGTAAAAAAACAAAACGGCAAAAAACCCGCATGTGGCCTGCGGGCCGTAGTTTGAGGACGCCTGCTTTAAAGTATTCCATCAATAACTTAAAAAGGGGAAACTACTCATAACTGTTGAAGGAAGGTGATGAGTACACAGAGAATTCATTCTTATTATTCTCTTACTTTTGTGGTTTGAAAATTCCAGTATTAGAATGTTGCTAACAGAATCTTAAAGCAGTACACTTTTTTTCAGTCACATCCTTTTATATGTCAGCTTTGGTTCCAAAGAAATGCATCTTATGAAAAATGCAAGTTTTGATTACTGTTACTACCAGTGGTAAAAGTAACATTTAAATAATGCTTGACATATCAGCTTGCCTTCACATGTGTTAGTCTGTAATAACAGCTTTAGTATATTAACTCCAATTTAAGTATATAGTGTATTTTTAAAAAGACACTGCCAGATAGTTTACAAATAAGCTTTTAAAGAAATTTATATCATGCATCAAGAACTCAACCTCAAAAAGAAAAAGAAAAAAGGAATTCAACCTCATCGATGACCGTCTAAATGACGAGGCTAGTATATGTCTAGTAAAGTAAAAAATCCAAACCTGAATGAAAGCAGATGTGCGTTTTGCAGGGTCCCACAGAAATTCAACCGCATTTAACTGGCTTGGATTTGTCCTTGTGTCAATTATTCCCACGGACATTGGAATATCTGTATTTTAAAAAGAAGTTACATAGAAACTCACCTACTAAGAACAATTTAAAAGCTTACAGCTTACTCTAATTATGTTTTAGTGAAAATGTTATACCTCTATCTGCACTTTGTTTTTCCATGTTCTCTGTGGTCAACCATTTTAACATCAAAACCCACCTAATGAGTATCAGACTTTCTCCCACCATGGTTTCTATTTCATTTTAATCAGAATATGATGGATAGTACCCAAAGGAGAATTAAATAAATGGTTTCCAACTCATAATATTACTGGCTCAGGGTCTTTCAGTTTCACCAAAACTCTACAGTTGGTCCTCACACAACATGGGTGGGAACTGCACAGATCCACTTATGTGTAGTTTTTCAATAAATACTTTACGTGTATTTTTCCTTCCTTATGATTTTCTTAATAAGATTTTCTTTTCTCTAGCTTAAGAACTCAATATATAATAACATAACATACAAAATATGTGTTAACTGTTTATATTATCTGTAAAGCTTCCGATCAACAGCAGGCTATTAATAGTGCCATTTTGGGGGAGTCTAATTATGTGCAAATTTTTCACTGCATGGGTTCAGCCCATACTCCAGCGTTCGTTGTTCAAGGGTCAACATTTTAAACTATAAAACAACTCAAGGCACACAGAATCCACTCACACCAAAACACACTCCACACAATTATACGTGGTGCCAACATGGGTAAAACTAAAATGCCTTTATATCTCCCTCCATGGTCTTCTGACGGTCACTGTACCTAAATCAAGAAGTCTATCTCCTGGGCGATTCCACTTCCAACCTTCGAGTTGCTGATGCTCTGTATACTGTAGCCGTCTATCATGGAATACGACTCTTATGATGCTCTATGGAATAAGTGGGGGAAATGAGTACTTTTAAACTGTTCCAGCTAAAATGCAGAAGCATTTTCACTTCTTATGCATTCCTATAATAGAAGAGCATACAAAAACAAATTCTGCTTTAAACAGTTTGATAAAACTGCTAATTTAAAATAACAGTTAATAACTGAGTTTCTGTAAAACGATAGTCATCTGGGGAGAAGAGGGGACATCTGCACCCACCCTGAGAACTTATAGGCAAAATTCACTCTCAACTATTTTACCTGAAAGAGAGTGAAGAAAAACCAAACCAAACCAAACCAAAACACATCAAGGTAACTTTATCCAAACACTCAAGTTCCTAAGGAAAGACTTTTAACTGCACAAACTCTAGGCCAAGTCTCTGTTCTCCACCTATCATCCTTTCTTCACCTTCCTCAGGTTTGGGGAGCCAGCTTCTATTTCATTCCAGGGGCCAGGATTAAAGAGGTCATCAAAACACATTCAGATGCCAAATTTGTACTAATTAGTGCTTCTGACACATGTATAAATAATTTTCTCAGACTATGCTGCAATAAGATAATCATATTTTCTTTTTTTAAATACATATTTTTATTGATTTCAGAGAGAAAGGGAGAGGAAGGGGGAAAGGGGGGAGAGGGAGAGAGAGAAAAGAGAGAGAGACACACACACACACACACACACACATCAATGATGAGAGAGAATCATTGATTGGCTGCCTCCTGCACACCCCCACTGGGGATCGAGCCCACAACCCGGGCATGTGCCCTGACTGGGAATCGAACTGTGACCTCCAAGGTTCATAGGTCGACACTCAAACACCAAGCCACACGCCGGGCAAGATAATCATATTTTCATAGGCTCTGCTGGTTCGAATAGGAAATAATTTGTTAGCAATACATATAAATACTTTAGTGTGTCTGCCTTCCCCATCCCACAAATAATGTCCAAAATGTAGCTGATAAAGTTTATGTTATTTTTAATATTATTATTTTCAATCATCACCAGAGAGTATTATTTTCTCTCTTTTTTAATTTTATTTTTTTCTTTATTGATTAAGGCAGTGGTCAGCAAACTCATTAGTCAACAGGGCCAAATATCAACAGTATAACAATTGAAATTTCTTTTGAGAGCCAAATTTTTTAAACTTAAACTATATAGGTAGGTACATTGTTATTAACTTAATTAGGGTACTCCTTAGCTGGCCTTTGCTAAAAACTCAAGGGGCCAAAGAGCTGCATGTGGCTCGCGAGCCGCAGTTTGCCGACCACTGGATTAAGGTATTACATATGTATCCTTATCCCCCTATTGCCCCCCACACCCCCACTCATGCCCTCACCCCCCTGGTGTCTCTGTCCATTGGGGATGTGCCCGCAACCAAGGTACATGCCCTTGACGGGAATCGAACCTGGGACCCTTCAGTCCACAGGCTGACGCTCTATCCACTGAGCCAAACCGATTAGGGCTAGGTCGAATTTTAATCAGGTGTGGTATAGCTGGTAGATTTGTCCAAAGTTGAACCAAGCTGGTTAGGACCAAGGGCATGCCGAGAAAATCTTCACATTTCTAAGTTTCCTAGACACTGGAAAATGAGAGCTACTGTCTGGCTCCTTGAGCAGACACAGCTATTTGCCTGTGTCTATATAAGGTTAGGCTTATACGCATGCATACAAGTCCTTTGGTTGATCCAGAGGGTATTATTTTCCATTGATTTTCAGACACAGTGGAAGGAAGGGAGGAGGGGGGGAGAGAGGGAGGGAGGGAGAGGGAGAGAGGGAGAGAGGGAAAGAGGGAAAGAGGGAGAGAGGGAGGAAGAGAGAGAGAGAGAGGGAGAGAGAGGGGGAGAGAGAGAGGGAGAGAGAGGGAGAGAGAGAGAGAGAGAGAGAGAGAGAGAGATATGAGACACATCAATTGGTTGCCTCTTGCACACACCTTGACCAGGTGTGGGGAGCAAAACTGCAACTGAGGTATATGCCCTTGACCAGGAATCAAACCTGTAACCCTTTGGTCCGTGGGCTGATGCTCTAATCACTGAGCAAAACTGGCCATGGCTGGATCCAGTTTAAAGGACCTCAATACAGGACCCATCAAGCCCTATTCATTTTATTAAAATTAATTTTTACAATTAAAACAATTTTACAACCTTTACACTGACTTTGTTTTTAAAAGTCAACATCTCAGAGTCATCAAATTTAACTTTCACAGTCACAGGAGAGTTCACCCATATCTTCTCTTAAAATATTACTAGGTCAAGCCCTAACCGGTTTGGCTCAGTGGATAGAGCATCGGCCTGCAGACTGAAGGGTCCCAGGTTCGATTCCGGAAAAATATATATTTTATTGATTTTTTTACAGAGAGGAAGGAAGAGGGATAGAGAGTTAGAAACATCGATGAGAGAGAAACATCAATCAGCTGCCTCCTGCACACCCCCTACTGGGGATGTGCCCGCAACCAAGGTACATGCCCTTGACGGGAATCGAACCTGGGACCCTTCAGTCCACAGACTGACGCTCTATCCACTGAGCCAAACCGATTAGGGCTAGGTCGAATTTTAATCAGGTGTGGTATAGCTGGTAGATTTGTCCAAAGTTGAACCAAGCTGGTTAGGACCAAGGGCATGCCGAGAAAATCTTCACATTTCTAAGTTTCCTAGACACTGGAAAATGAGAGCTATTGTCTGGCTCCTTGAGCAGACACTTAGCTATTTGCCACTAGCGTCCAGTCAACCAAAATAGGGCTTGCTCAGTGATAACAATGCTGATGACTTCATAAAACAATTCATTTAATCAGTGAATGCCAATATCGGGGAATGAAAAAATAAGACCATTCCACTCATCCCCTAGGGAAATGAGCAAATCCACTGACTGAACACAAACATGACAGACCCAAAGTGCAGATGGATCCTTCTGATCCAAGTATACTGGGAGTCCCCGAGTAAGATGGGGAAATCTGGGAGCTCACTCTAGGTCAGTGGTCAGCAAACCGCGGCTCGCGAGCCACATGCCGCTCTTTGGCCCCTTAAGTGTGGCTCTTCCACAAAATATCACGTGCAGGCGCGCACATACAGTGCGATTGAAACTTCGTGGCCCATGTGCAGAAGTCGGTTTTCGGCCTGGGCGAGTCTATTTTGAAGAAGTGGTTCTAATGCCAAGCCACACTCAAGGGGCCAAAGAGCCGCATGTGGCTTGCAAGCCGTGGTTTGCCGACCACTGCTCTAGGTTGACAAGACAATGATCCAGTGGAGACCAGACCCCTTATCTTTTCCTTCATCTTCTCAAGGATTGAGGGCTTCCTGTCCCAGGAGTGGGAGGAATACTAAAACATGTCAAAGACTCTCCAGCCTCCAGGTGCTGAGCACCTGGCTTACCCAGACACCCAAATTTGCTAGCTTTAGTATTAGTATCCACTGTCCCTACCAAGGCTGCCTTTTACATGCTCGCCCTCTAAAGAGGCAGATCTACAAAGGAGAGTCTTTCCAATGGAATGCCTCTCCATAGTGAGGGCCCAGCAGCACCTGGGCCCCCTACATGCCTCTCTGTGGGGAGATGGAAGGATCAAGAGAACTCATGCTTCTCTTTTGCTAACACTTAGCCACAATGAAGTTTTGCCTTTTCCTAATTAAGTTTCTTCCATAAACCTTGCCCTGTAATGCTATGGAATTGGTAATAAACCATGGTACATGATAAGTGAGGCTATAAGGACCCACCATGCACGACAATGGAGGGGGTGGGGACAGTTATGAAGATATATCCTATAAGCAATGGGTTGGCAGGCCAGTGGTTACACCTCCTATATCTGGAATGACTGCCTTCTTCATTCATATACATCAGTAGGGTAAAGAGAAATTTCAAAAATTTTTTAGAGAAATATTAAGAGGTGAAATAAAAGGACCTTTTGAAGTTTCATTTTAACACATTTTCCCTCATGTTATCTTTTACTTTTAAAGAGAAACTTAAATTTTTTGTAGCGGTGGTAGGTCTTTGCACACATAGCTGCAAGTAAATTTCATACGGTACGTTTCCAAAGGGCTTTCACATTACGTCAACAAGTTAGGAGCTTTAAAATAGTGAAGTTAAGTTTTTTATAAAAACTCTTGCAGCAAAACTGCTTTTTAAAAATCACTACAATATCTATTAGGAATGTAAAAGGATCGGCCTTACCTTTACCAATTTTCCAGTGATCTCAGGCATATCTCCCATTTTCCGATTATCCAGCATCCGAATTTCATAAGACTGACCTATTTTTAAAGAAATTGTACATTAAAAACAATCCACATAACGAACATTACCGTGTTTAATAAAAATATTAACTATCTTTCAAAATATAAAATTACACAATGTTCATTTGCTGGAAAAGCAAATTCAGGGTTATTATCTTTCTTTTTCCTGCAACTCATACTATCCTTTCCTTCTTACACTATTACATAAGACTATAAAGAATTTCTGTCAATTTATTCTCATTTTTATCTATTACTCTTACGTTAAATTTACATTATACATATATCCATTACCTGAGACCAACTTTTTATAACAGCTTTTAAAATATATATATATATAGTCCTAGCTGGTTTGGTTCAGTGGATAGAGCACTGGCCTGCAGACTAAAAGGTCCTGAGTTCGATTCCAGTCAAGGTCACGTGCCCAGGGTGCGGGCTCGATCCCCAGTAGGGGCATGCAGGAGGCAGCCAATCAGTGGTTGTCCCAGTCCCTTATGGTACCAGTCCCACTTGCACCCGCTGCTGGTGCCGGTGCCAATCACACTGCGCTGTCGGTGCGGGTGGGACTGGCACCGTCAGGTTGTGGGAGTGGCAGTGGCAGGAGCGGGGCTGCCGGCAGACAGGGGAGCGGGGCTGCGGGGGGGGGCGGGGCGGATGGGCTGAGACCCGCCCCTGTGCTCACCGCAGCCTCACGGCCCACAGTTCCTTTCAAGGTGCACGAATTCATGCACTGGGCCCCTAGTGTAATATATAATGACTTTTATATCATGTAAACCACCTAGAGCAAGCAGTAAATTAAACATCCTAGTCAAGTCCACTTTTTCTTTCTTTCTTTTTTTAAAAAATATATTTTATTGATTTTTTTTACAGAGAGGAAGGGAGAGGGATAGAGAGCTAGAAACATTGATGAGAGAGAAACATCAACCAGCTGCCTCCTGCACACCCCCTACTGGGGATGTGCCCGCAACCAATGTACATGCCCTTGATCGGAATCAAACCTGGGACCTTTCAGTCCGCAGACCGACGCTCTATCCACTGAGCCAAACCGGTTTTGGCCACTTTTTCTTTCAACACTGCAAATAAATTTTTGCTTTGGCTATGAACATCCTGGTGCTGAAGGGATACGCTTCTGTTTCCAGTCTTCAATCCAGGTCATTACAAGTTTCTCCATGTCTGATACAGACTCTTCTGGAATTTTTGTTAGTCTCATTGCCTTCAATAAAGCAGATCCTTCAATAGCTTCTGTCACTTTGTTTTTGTTTTTCAAGATGGTAGCTATGGTGAAATGGGACATGCCCGACTAATGAGCAATAACCATAATTAATTTTCCACCTTTGTAATCCTTAATTTTATTTTCCTTTCCAGGCCAGTCACTTGATGTGGCCTCTTACTGGCAACATTAGCAGTGGATCTTGTACACAGGAGCCATGATGAACAAAACAACATGAGATTAAATCAAGCACAAGAGAAAATGATGCTATTAGGAGACACAGTAAACACGAGATGCATGAGGCTGCGGCCGGGGTAACACAATTCACTGTTTTATGCTAACTTTTTTTTTTTAATAAGCAGGAAGAGTACACTCTAAAATAATGATAAAAACTATATAAACTAGTAACAGTCATTTATTATCATGACTATACATAATTGTATGTACTATACTTTTATAGCACTGGCAGAACAGTAGATGTGTTTACACTAGCATCACCACAAACGTGGAAATATTAGATATAGGCAGTATTTCTAAGGAAATAATGTATGTAAAAATTCATTGAGCTATATATACTCTTTTAAAAAAAAAATTTTTTTTTAATTGATTTCAGAGAGGAAGGGAGAAGGGGAGAGAGATAGAACCATTAATGATGAGAGAAAATCACTGACTGGCTGCCTCCTGCAGGCCCCACACTGGGGATGGAGCCCACAACCTGGGCATATGCCCTGACCGGGAATCGAACCGTGACCTCCTAGTTCATAGGTCGACATTCAACCACTGAGGCATGCCAGCCAGGCTGAGCTCTATACTCTTACTAGAGGCCCGGTGCATGAAATTCATGCACGGGGGGGGGTCCCTCAGCCCGACCTGTATCCTCTCCAATCCGGGAGCCCTCAGGGCATGTCCTGCTGATGGCTTAGGCCCGCTCCCTGTGGTTCTCTGCTCTCTGCAGGGCTTGCCTGCTCCACACCATAGCGATGGGCAAGCAAGCCCTGCTGGGTGCTGCCTGCAGCTGCACTTGTCTGCTCCTGGGTCGCTGCGGCAACAGCCAAGCAGGCCCTGCTGGGTGCTGCCTGCAGGCCCACTTGCCTGTTGTGGGTCACCGGCAGCAACTACGGCCAAGCAGGCCCTGCTGTCTGCTGTCAAGCTGCACCGCTGGACCTACCCCCAGGCCCACCCTGAGGTTGCCTGTCCAGCCCTGCCTGGCTCCCCGGCCCTATAGCAGCTGCAGCCGCTGAGGTCTGTCCCTGCCTCCCTCTTTGGCCCTTGAAGCAGCCTCGGTGGCTGCTGACCAGGCCCTCCCCCAGTGCAGGTGCATGGAGGCGGGTCCAGGCACTGCCTCCCCAGACCTGCAAACGCTGATGGGCCGCTGCCGCCCCCGGAGAGACCCCGCCGCGGCGGCAGCGGTGGCGGCGGCGGTGGCGGCGGCATCGGCGGTGTCTCTCCAGGGGTGGCAGCTGTGGCGCCCGGACCTGCCCCCATCCGCCGCCACCGCCCCCCCCGCCTCTCAATGGCTGGATAGGCCACCCCGAGTCCCGCCCCCCAGCCTCCCGCTGCCCAATCGTGAGCGTAGCGGAGTGATGTTTATTTGCATATTACTCTATTATTAGATAGGGTGACCTGTGCACACTACTGTATATATACTTCAGTAACTTTTAAAAAAATCGAAGATTGACCAAATTGATATTGAGCAAGCTGATTAACTGCTCTAAGCTTCAGTTTTTAAATCTATAAACTAGATTAATAGAACTTTTCCTGGGTTGTTGTGGAAGATAACACATATAAAGTATTTAGTACAATGCTTCATACACTGTAAGCACTCATAAATGTCAGTCTAACAAATCATCACTATAGATGGTGGACTGCAACTTTTGTCAATATAAACTATCTTTTTCTGGCTTAATAATAATAGTGATAAATTATTAATATTTTCCCCCAGACCCATGAACAGACATCCAACACATGCCTTTAAACAAGTGTGTGTGTGTGTGTGTGTGTGTGTGTGTGTGTGTGTGTACTCATTCATCCCAAGGTATGGATGTAAAAGAACTTATTAAATCATTCTCCAATAAGAAAAATTCAGGTTATTTTCTTTTTTTGTCATTAGAAATAAAGCTACAGTGAATATCCTTGCCTCTACATTGTTCCTTCTAATAGTTTTTTGCCCAAAACAGATTATCATATAAACTATTACAGTTCTTTCAAATATGAAACTTAAGTCTCAAATAATTGAATGCTTACCCAAACACTAATTCAACATTATACTAAATCAATATTAGTAACAAAATTAGAGTACGGCTATAAGTGCTACAGATAGAATTACCTAAAATAAAACCTCAGTGATTCTAAACTTATATATGAAATGAAAAGTTAAAAATAAGCTATTCTTTCATATTTCTGAATCACAAGAGTCTAAAATCTGTAGCTCATTCCAACAGTTTAAGGAATTAAAGATTCTACTTAATGACAAATTAATAAAAATGTACATACAAGGAAATATACCTAAATGTTAATTTGTTATCTTGGTGGGATGCAACTGCTGTCAATCTTCAGCTTTATACCTTGACATATTTCCCAATTTTTCTACAATGAGTACGTACTATTTTATAACAAAATATTCGCATTTAAAAAAAGTTTCACATGCTTTCACTTTAAGTATCCAACAAATTAATTCCTGCATAACAAAGTACGTTTGTTTACACTTGGAAGTCACACTGGCCTGTGCCCAAAACTGCTAAGAGCACTGGAAAAAAAAATCCCTCATACTTCCCAAAGGTAAATTCTGCCCCGCCACATCTCTATTCTCCATCCATTCTTCCCACTCTCACTTTTCTATCACCAAAATATAATAGACTCATAAAGTATAAACAAGATATGTGTAGACAGGAGAAACCAAGATGGCGGCAAAGGTAAACACCTGAACTGCTGCCTCGCACAGCAATTTCAAAACTACACCTAAAAGACAAAACAGACATCATCCAGAACCACAGGAGGCTGGCTGAGTGGAAATTCTACAACTAGAAGAAAAGAGAAAAGCACAATGAGACTCACAGGAGCTGCGGAAGTGCAGAGGTACGGAGGCACATGCACGTAAAGGGCTGGCAACTGAGTATGCAGCTGGCTTTCCCCATCGGGAGGGAGACACAAGCTCCTGACGGCTCTGAACTCCAGTTCCGGGCAAGACTCTGAGGACCCAGACTCATACGGGGAGAAACTGGACTGTCTGGCAGCGGGCGAAACTCGAGGGCAGCTTTCTCTCAGAGGTGCTTGCAGCAATTACCTCGGGACACTGAGACTCAGGGGCCTTTTAGGGCAGGGTTGATGGGAAGCCATTGCTGTTTGCTCTGCCCTAAGACTCCGCCCCATCCAAGCTGAGCACAGAGGCTTTTGCATATGAATGGCCTGGTCCTTTGAATTCTAAACTTACCTAAAAAACTACAGCTGAGTCAGAGAGACCCAGAACATCCAAAAGAAGTCCCAAGGCCCCACAGCAGCTTGCATTGCTTCACAGCTGGGCCTCATTTGGGCACCTCCAAAACCCAAACAAAGAAGAGGAATCTACAGATCTCTCCGTAGCTCCTGCTGGGTGGCCTCAGGCAGAGGCTAAATTAGCACCTCCTTGAAGACCCACGAGCCAGTGTACCCAGAGGTCAGAGTGGGACCATCCAGATTACAACTCCTCAGATCCATAAGGGACACACTCAAGGGGCAGACTCAGTGAGCACCAAAGCCCCACTGAAGCAAGTTTTGACCCATAAGGGTGTCTCCAGCACAGAAGTTCTCCCATCATAGACACAACTGATCCTCACAGCCAATTGGCCTGGAGGTCAATTCCTCCCAGTGACACCAACAACAATCAAGACTTAACTACAACAAAGCCTTGCACACAGCCCACAAAGGGGTGCACCAAGAGTGTCCACCTCAGGTAACTGGGGAGGCTGAGCCACTGGGCCCTATAGGACACCTAGCACACAAAACCACTCTATCAACTCAGGGAAGCAGCCAAAATGAGGAGACAAAGAAACAAGTCACAAATGAAAGAAATGGAGGAAAGCAAACTACTGGATATAGAGTTCAAAACCATGGTTATTAGGTTTTTCAAGAATTTTCTAGAAAAGGCGGATAAATTTAGTGAGACCCTCAAGGATATGAAAAAGGACCAAATAGAAATTAAGCATACACTGACTGAAATAAAAAATATTATACAGATATCTAATAGCAGACTAGAGGATCGCAAGAATCAAGTCAAAGATTTGAAATACAAAGAAGTAAAAAACACTCAACCAGAAAAGCAAAAAGAAAAAAGAATCAAAAAATATGAAGATAGTGTAAGGAGCCTCTGGGACAACTTCAAGCATACCAACATCACAATTATGGGGGTGCCAGAAGAAGAGAGAGAGCAAGATACTGAAAACCTGTTTGAAGAAATAATGACCGAAAACTTCCCCCACCTGGTAAAAGAAATAGACTTACAAGTCCAGGAAGTGCAGAGAACCCCAAACAAAAGGAATCCAAAGAGGATCACACCAAGACACATCATAATTAAAATGCCAAGAGCAAAAGACAAAGAGAGAATATTAATAGTAGCAAGAGAAAAACAGTTAGTTACCTACAAGGGAGCACCCATACGAATGTCAGCTGATTTCTCAACAGAAACTATGCAGGCCAGATGGGAGTGGCAAGAAATATTCAAAGTGATGAATAGCAAGAACCTACAACCAAGATTACTCTACCTAGCAAAGCTATCATTCAGAATTGAAGGGCAGATAAAGAGCTTCACAGATAAGAAAAAGCTAAAGGAGTTCATCACCACCAAACCAGTATTATATGAAATGCTGAAAGGTATTCTTTAAGAAGAGGAAGAAGAGCCGAAACTGGTTTGGCTCAGTGGATAGAGCGTCGCCCTGCAGACTCAAGGGTCCCAGGTTCGATTCCGGACAAGGGCATGTACCTTGGTTGTGGGCACATCCCCAGTAGGGGGTGTGCAAGAGGCAGCTCATCGATGTTTCTCTCTCATCGATGTTTCTAATTCTCTATCCCTCTCTCTTCCTCTCTGTAGAAAATCAATAAAATATTTAAAAAAAAAAGAGGAAGAAGAAAAAGGTAAAGATAAAAATTATGAACAACAAATACAATCTATCAACAAGTGAATCTAAAAATCAAGTGAATAAAAAATCTGATGAACAGAATAAACTGGTGAATATAATAGAATCAGGGGCACAGGAAGGGAGTGGACTGACAATTTTCAGGGGGAGGGGTGTGGGGGATGCGGGAAGAGACTGGACAAAAATCGTACACTTATGGATGAGGACTGGTAAGGGCAGAGGGTGGGGTGGGAACCGGGTGGCGGGGAGCTATGGGGAGAGAGGGAGAGGAACAATTGTAATAATCTGAATAAAGATTTATTTTAAAAAATAATAAAATTTTTAAAAAAGGATATGTGTAGACAAAATTTGACATGATTTATTTTAGCCACAGACTCCATCTTGACACAGCTTATGTCTATTTTCAGCACGTACATGCTTCATGCCGGAGACCCAGGTTCCTTGCTAGCTGGACTTCTAATTCATTCTCAAATTCCACATTGAAACCACTGTTACTAAAAATAACTGACATCCTTTCCTACTTGCTCCCCCTTTGGATTTTATCTGAAAAACCATATAATAAATCTTGTTCCATAGACTCTCATGCAAATCAGTCTCCACAAACTATAACTTTGTTGGCTCACAATAAGTTTCCTACAATTTTTGTGAACTAAAGTTATATAACTTAAGGGAAAAAAAATATAACTCAAAATGACTTCCAGTATTCTAGGCAGTCAAAACTTTAATTTAGGATTCTTGTAAATTCTAGCATCAAAATATGACACAGCCATACTAACCTTGGTTCAGGTAAGTGAGCGTTTCATCATGCAGTTTTACTGCTGGAGATGTTGCGGCACACATCACATACTGAAAGGGTGGGTTTTTAGTTTCATCATCCAATGGAAGGCTAGAATCTTCCTGCTTGAAAATGGGCAATGCCAAGACATCACTGAAAAGCAAAAAAAAAAAAAAATCAACATTGACCTTACTTTGGGTTTAAAATATTTAAAAGCATGTAAAAATGTTTAGAGGTAGTTTCTTTTAAAATTTAAGTTTAGAAATGATACATAGAATAAAAGAATTATCAATGCTAATCTGGCTCCCATAAATGATAATATTAAACCTGTTATCTCTAGTGTGGCTGTGAGAAGGGAAGCAGCTATGATTAGGTAGCTTAAATAAAAAGTATTTAATAGTTAGTAAAGTCCATGCTACTGATAAAGGCTAACAATAAAAATGTCACTTACAAAGTTACTTCAAAAAATTTTTTAAACACTTTAAACTCCATATCCTTCTTATAAAAGAAAAAGAAAAAAAAAAAAGAGCAAGTCAAGAGTGTGTAGCTGCCTGTTTTGAAAGGCAGGAACTATTGCTGCCAAAGGTAGGTCACATTAGCACCATGAAATCACAAAGAATCATTTGATTAAAATGGTACTTTACAAAAAGTTTCCTGCTAGGCTTGGCAAGTGCTGAGAGCATAAAGCTTCATGCTTAGTCTAAAACAATGGCATCTTCTGAGAAGCAAACAGTGGCAGTAAAAACAACTGCTATTTTTTTCTCCCAAGAATAACTTGGGGCATTAATTGGGAGGCAAATGGGAGGGGAGGTGGGGGTGTCTTCTGGGGCACTGTCTATATTCTCTGTTAACCTGGGAGGTTAAACATACGTGGATGTTTGGCTTGCTTTTAATTTTAATAATTTAAAAACAGCTGAGATTTAAGTTACATATCATAAAATTCATACTTTTAAAGTATATAATTCAGTGCGTTTTAGTATATTCACAGAGTTGTGCAGTCATCATCACTACTTCCAGAACATTTTCATCATCTCAAAAAGAAATCGCGTACCCGTTGGCAGTCATTCCCTGTCCCTTTTCCCCCTACCATACTCCTAACCCCGGGCAACCACTGATCTACTCTGTCTCTATGGATTTGCCCATACTGGTCATTTAATCAAACAGAATCAGGTGGCCTTTTCTTAATCTGTTTTCAAGGTCCACCCATGTTATAGCATGTATCATTACTTCATTCCTTTTTATGGCTGAATGATATTCCATTGTATGGATATACCATTCTGTTTATCCATTCATCAGATGATGAACATAAGGGCTGTTTCCAAATTTTGGCTATTATTCATAATGCTGCTGTGAACACTTGTATGTTTCTGTGTAGACATGTGTTTAATTCCCTTGGATATCTATATCTATCTAGTAGTAGAATTACTAGGTCATATGGTAACTATGTTTAACTTTTTGAGCAAGTGCCAGAGTGTTTTCCAAAGTGGCCGCACCATTTCACATTCCTACAATTAGTGTATGAAGTAATTGACATAATTCACTAAGATGTACATTTACATCTTGATAATTTTTCTATATTCATTCTTCAATAAAGTAAAATAATAAAATAGTCAAATGAATAACTACTATAACACCAATATCAACAGCTTGTCTGAATTGCTTTATTTCCCTTTTTGTTTTCTGCAAGCTGTTGACTAACTCAGGTATTTGGCTGGCCCATTTTAAGTAAATTTAATTTACAGACAAAATGTGGAAATGAAATGGGAGGAAAATTCTGCATTCCCTCCCTCTCGGATACATTTCTATTAAATCACTAGACTTATTATTCAGAAACTAAATTACCACTAATTCTACTTCTCTTTTATTTATACCCAAGAATTATAAAAACACTCTTCTACACACAGTATAACTGAGGAACGCAGTCAGCGATCTCCCCCAGCCCTCCTCTGGAGTTCTCCTCAACACTGTGACCTAGGTAGGGGCTTAGTTCCACTTAAGTGGAACAGATACAAAAAAAAAATGAGACTTATGAAGACTCAGATGAGTTGTCTTTATGAAAAAACAACCATACCAGCCACAATGGCTCTAGAGTAGATGAAAATATGTATATACCTATGTCATATATATGTAAGCATTTAAAATCCTCTTGGTGAGAATATAAGTAAGAATGAAAGCTATGACTTAGAAGTATTAGTTAATTATACTGAAAGGTGACATGGGGAATGCATAATTTTAAGATCCCAATGCTAACTGTGGGTTGATCAATAAATACACGCCATCAAAATATGACATAAGATGGGCCTGCGTGGCTCAGTGGTTGAGCATTGACCTATGAACCAGGAGGGTCCCGGTTTGATTCCTGGTCAGGGCACATGCCCGGGTTGCAAGCTCGATCCCCAGTGTGGGGTGTGCAGGAGGCAGCCGATCAATGATTCCCTCTCATCATTGATGCTTCTCTCTCTCTCTCTCTCCCTCCCTTCTGCTCTGAAACCAACTTTTTTAAAAAAAAAACCTAACCAGTTTGGCTCAGTAGATAGAGCGTTGGCCTGCAGACTGAAGGGTCCAGGTTCGATTCCCATCAAGGGCATGTACCTTGGTTGCAGGCACATCCCCAGTAGGGGGTGTGCAGGAGGCAGCTGATCGATGTTTCTCATCAATGTTTCTAGCTCTCTATCCCACTTCCCTTCCTCTCTGTAAAAAGTCACTAAAATATGTTTTTAAAAAAAAAAAAATAAAAAGGAAAAGAGATCTTTCCCTCCTCTCCAAGCAACCACACAGAACAAGCTATGTGAATACACAAAGAAGGCAGCTGCCTATAAGCCAAGAAAAGAAGCATCAGAATAAATTCTACTTTGTTGGACTTCCCAGATTCCAGAACTGTAAGAAATAAAAGTCTGTCTTTAAAAATAATAATAAAATAAAATATGACATAAGACTGCATAAGAATGCCCAGCCTGCCTGGCTCAATAGTTGAAGTTTGACCTATGAACCAGGAGGTCATGGTTCAGGCACATGCCTGGGTTGCAGGCTCAATCCCCAGTGTGGGGCATGCAGAAGGCAGCCGATCAATGATTCACTCTCATCATTGATGTTTCTGTCTCTCTCTCCCTTCCTCTCTGAAATCAATAAGAAATAAATAAAATAAAAAAAAAAGTTAAAAAAAGAAGGTAATACCTAGAATAAGTTCATCAAGGTCGTGGAGGGAAAAAAGGCAAGATACAAGAAAAAATATTTTTTAAATAGATACTATATATAGCATTCCCAAGTGATTCTTCCTATCCAGAATGATCATATTCTCTCACTACCTTGAGAAGACTTCTCAATTATTAATTGGTAGGTAGCAAAGGGTGCCACAGAAAGAGGGGGGTCAAACCCCAGCTCTGGAGCTTCAAATCCAGCTCTGCCATTTGTTGAGTGATACTATGGCAGGCTATTTAACTTCTCTGAGCTCTAATAATGGGTTTGTTTTTAATTTAGAATATTTTAACTATCCTAATTCTAGGCGCACATTAGATCAAAGGTTTTCAAAGTGTGGTCCGTGTAATCCTGGGGAACCCGAGACTCTTCCAGGGGGTCCAACAGGTCAAACCTATTTTCAGAATACACTATTGCCCTTTTTCACTTTGTTGACATTTGTACTCGTGGCACAAAACCAATGGTGATTAAAACTGCTGGTGCCTTGGCATGAATCAAGGCAGGGGCACCAACTGTACTAACAGTCATTGTTTAAAATTAACTTTATTATATATTAGTCCTTAGGTAGGTATAATGTATTTCTGGGCACACCTAAGTGCAATGGTTGTCTCAACGAAAAGATTCTAGCACTGGGATCTGACCTAGCAGTTTCTCTCACAGAATATTATTTTTAATTTAAAAGAAAAACTGACAAACTGTGAATATTCAGACCTGGGTATTTAACAAAAATTTCCTCAAAAATGAATAAGTGAACCCATCGTTTACAACTGTGATATTTGTTGCCAATGATAAAAATCTGAACCCTCCACCATGTGCTTTCTCTGATAAGATAGTGGCCACATTAAGGAATGTGATTTTTTTTAAAATATATTTTATTGATTTTTTACAGAGAGGAAGGGAGAGGGACAGAGAGCCAGAAACATCGATGAGAGAAACATTGACCAGCCGCCTCCTGCACACCCCCTACCAGGGATGTGCCCGCAACCAATGCACATGCCCTTGACCGGAATCGAACCTGGGACCCCCCAGTCCGCAGACTGACGCTCTATCCACTGAGCCACACCGGTTTCGGCGGAATGTGATTTTTTGATACCACACAGTGAAAAGCATCAACATTTAGAAGATCTGCACAACTCAGAAAAAACCACTGTTTTTTTCAAATGAACAATGCATGCACATTTCAAAATTATGCAGGGTAAGAGATCAGATTAAGTCCAAGACAGACCAATTGATTCTAATGTAACAAGACAAAAAAACACAATGACACAATTGCCAATTCTAAGTTGCAATTTTAAGAAACCACCACTTGTCAAGTGATGGTATAATATCAAAGAATATCCAACATTACTTAAAAGGGCTCTTAAAATAATCTTCCTTTATCCAACCCCATATGTATCTGAAGCTAGACTTTCTTCATGTATATCAACCAAAACAATATATTCCAAAAGCAGATGAGAATTGTTTTCTAAGTGAGATATTAAAAAGAAGTGCAAAAAGCGTAAGACAATGCCACTCTTTTTCACTAATATTTTATTTAGGAGAATAATATTTTAAATAGGAAACATTGAGAGGGAGAGGGAGATAAAGTAAAAGAGAAGGAAAGTAGGAAAAGGGGCCTTGAGATTATTAGGAGATGGCTACTTCCCACTTCCCAGTAATATAAAGGCCTTTATTATTTTTTAAAAATATATATTTTATTGATTTTTTACAGAGAGGAAGGGAGAGAGACAGTTAGAAACCGATGAGAGAGAAACATCGATCAGCTGCCTCCTGCACACTCCCTACTGGGGATGTGTCTGCAACCAAGGTACATGCCCTTGACGGAATCGAACCTGGGACCCTTCAGTCTGACGCTCTATCCACCAAGCCAAACCGGTTAGCGCTAAAGGCCTTTGTTATTTTAAGTAAATTTTTAAATTTATTGATTATGAAAGGACTACAAAAAAACACAGCATACTATTCTATTTAGAGACAAAGTAATTTGAGATTGAGACAAAGTAATCCATAAATGAGTGAAAATGACACCAAGAAGTGATCCTACTCAAAGTCATTCTGCTAAAATGACAAGAGATCCTCTGAACTCAAAACAGTATTCACAGGTATATTCTAGCTTTGCTTCCAAAATTTTATTTTTCATGTTTAAAAACAACAGCTTTGACCACTACATATCAAGACTGTCAAAGAGAAGGAGACAAACACTAAGCGCAATGATGTCCGAGATTGAAACCCAGATCACAAGGACACCAGACGAAAAACCGTGAACCAAATAAATTCTGTACTTTACAGAACAGTACTGCACCATGGCATCTTTTAAAACTGTACTCTGGCCCTGGCGGGGTGGTTGGAACATGGTCCCATATACCAAAAGGTTTTGGGTTCGATCCCCTGTTAAGGCTACATAAGGAAGGCAACTGATTTGATGTTTCTCTCTCACATCAATGTCTCCTCCCTCCGCCCCCTTCTCTCTCTTAAGATTAATAAAAACATATCCTCGGGTGAGGATAAAAAAAAATTGTACTCTGGTTATGGAAGTAGGAGAAACTGGGTAAAGGGTTCATGTCAACTTGCTAGACTACCTCTGTAAGATGTAAATCTAAAATCATTTAAGAATAAAAAAATTAAGTTAAAAATGCGGTTGCACTTAATAAAAACTAGTTGTTTTTTTTTTTATATTTTATTGATTTTTTACAGAGAGGAAGAGAGAGGGATAGAGAGTTAGAAACATCAATGAGAGAGAAACATCGGCCAGCTGCCTCTTGCACACCCCCTACTGGGGATGTGCCCACAACCAAGGTACATGCCCTTGACCGGAATCGAACCTGGGACCCTTGAGTCCGCAGGCCGACGCTCTATCCACTGAGCCAAACCAGTTTCGGCTAGTTCTTTTGTAGTCCATATCTCAAGATAACAATTTCACAAACTCCAAAAAACTCAGCAAGTTTTAAAAGAGATTGCCACACCAAGGTTCAACACAGATCTGTTTCATATCCATCTATTAGTCATGTACCAAAGCAAGCAAAATAATTGTTACAGAGCTCCTTCTAAATTCAGTCACAGAACCTAAAGCAAACAAAGATGAGGCATCAGATGGTATTTCCACCAATAGCAAATGTTTAAGTATGTCTTGGCAAATTGACAGGTGTCACCTTAATAAAATATCAAATTTATGAGACCCTATCAATAAGCTGTCACATTTCAAACAGCCCTGAATGAAGGATATAAACAGCATTGAATCTTGTTTTTAGTGGGGAGAGGGGACACTATAATTTTTGAAACGGAACACAAAATCTATGGACAAATAGAATGTATGTTAATTAGTTGACATTTGTTAGTCTATATAAAAGTTATTTCTTGAATATAAGATTTCAATACGCAGCAAATCTTTCTCGAGGCAATCAAAGCCTATTATTCATCTATCTTTTGGAGCAGGGGTTGACTAACTACATCCCAAGGGTCAAATACAGCCAGACTGTTTTTGTACAACCATGATCTAAGAATGGTTTTCACACTTTAAAAATGGTTGTAAACAAACAAAAAAGTGTGATAGAGACGCTCTGACAGGCAAAGCCTTATCATTTATCTGGCTTTTTTTTTTGCCAATCCGTTTGAAGGTAATACATTTAAAGACCAATATGAACAATATGATCTGAAATCAATATGGTTTCAATCAATACCTTATTAAATTCTTTCTTATAATTCAGCCAAGATTAAAGCCAGAACAAGATTTTAAACTTTGAAATGAGAAGTTTTATAGGAATTATTGCCAATTCTGGAAGTAGTCTCAGGCACCACTATAATAAATTTTTAACATTTCACTGATCCTAAAATTTTTCTATACTTCCAAGACATGTCACCTACTCAAGAACCCTTTGTTTTATTTAGCATGAGACCAAAAGAAAAACATCTGCTATTAATAGCTACATAATAAACCATATCCTTAGTAATCTTTCACTAACTTAAAACTGATCAAGTTGAAATTTCCCCATTACCTCACAAAGTCTGTACACTGGCATTTTAACCAATCAATCAATAGAGGAAATTTGTCTTCACCTCAAAGCAGTTTTGATTTAGCAAATAATTTGTAAACTATGAGTGCACCTCCTACAGAATCTGTAATGTGTAACTTTTGCTTCAATAGACTTATACTACAGGGAAGTTTAACAGGGCAGACCAATGTCCTTTGTAAGGTAATAATTTAATATCAAAGTTTTTATGTGTAATCTAAAGAAGTTGCATTATTTCTTTTTGGGGGAGGGGGGTTTAATCCTCACCCGAGGATATTTTTTCCATTGATTTTGAGAGAGAGAGAGAGAGAGAGAGAGAGAAACATCTATGTGAGAGACACATTGATTGGTTACCTCCCACATGCACCCGGACCAGGAGGATTGAGCATGCAACACAGGTACGTGCCCTTGACCGCAATCGATTCAGTCTGCGGGCCTTGCTCTAACCACTGAGCAAAACGGCCAGACCAGTATTATTTCTTAAATCCTGAAAAGTAACATGCTACAGATTATAATTTCATGTGAACAATGATGGAAAGAAAATTACCAGTGGTCCAAATGACCCTACTAGAAGTTTAAGTTACTTAGTTACCTGGTCCTTACGTCACAGAACATGAATGACCCAGATTTCAGATGAGTTTCAGCCTGCATTCAGCATGTGGGAGCTGAGCCTTCATTTGGAATGGTAGTGCCACTGACAGGCCACTGGGGCCAATCACTTAACATCTATGAGCTTAGGCTTACTCACTTATAAGGAAAGGACTGGTCTATTGGTTTTCTAGGGTCTCTTCATCCATCTCTAGAATCCTGATGTTGTAACAGAGATTTTAAAAACTCTTTGTAACCTGCCTCATTTTCTATAAAATCTGAAGCAGCTCATATCTCACAACAATACACACAGAAGAACACAATACACAAAAGGAGGTAAAAAAGAGCAGCAAAGGTAATACCAGAAATTAGCCTCAACATATCCCAATACTATCCACCTACATCATTTAATGCAAATATATTTTTAAGTTAAGTCAGACAATTGAGAAAAAGGATCTCTTTCAAAGTAGGTACCGTAAAACCTGAAGAAACCATTTTCTAAAAGAAGTCTTTAAAAATCCCTCTTGTTTTAAGTCATCCAAAAATCAAATACAGTAAGCATACTCCACTTTGAAAGGAAAATGCAAAGCTGCCTACAAAGTAAACTTTTATCAATAAGTCACTTTTCAGCCCTCGCCTGTTTGGTTCAGTGGATATAGAGCATAGATGGGCCTGTGGACTGAAGGGTCCCAGTTTAGATTCCTGTCAAGGGCACATGCCCAGGTTACAAGCTCCATCCCCAGTAGGGGGCGTGCAGAAGGCAGCAGATCAATGCTTCTCCCTCTCCCTCTCCTCCTTCTCTGAAATCAAGGGGGAAAAAAAGTCCCTTTTCAAATAATTTCAAGTTTAGCGCAAGTTTACTTCTTGAACTTGAGAGAACAAATGAAAGGACAAGCATCAGTAGCCCTTACTTCCCATTTGATACCAGAGGAAAAGGGACTGCCATGCAGTGAAAGGACACTGGGCATTCCTGAGACCCACCGAGCCCGCAGAGAGCTCCAGGTCCAGGTGGGGAATGCAATGCAAAGAAAGCCAGCACAGCTTAAAGCACTCAGACTTTCTCCAGGTCAAGTCAATTTTGCAATTTCCTAAATTTGAATCTCAAATAAAGGGTCTTGAATTTGCAAGAGGCAAGGACTCTCATGGGTTCCTTTTAGTTTTTGAGGAGCAAACGGATACCCAAAATATATGAAAAAAATAACCAAAATTTGCCTTCAAAGATACTTGAACATTTTAGATTAAATGACACATACCGTATCACCAATAACCAAAAGCATTCAAGGGGAAAAGTTTCCCCATGAGAAGTGTTGTAAAAAACACAGAATTACAAAGATATCACACATTACTTAAAAAAAAAAAGGTCAGGGAAAGGTTTAACATCAATATTTTACTTCCTTTGCACAAAATAAAAGTTCATTAGTTGGTCAAATCACTAAAACAAACAGAACTCTTGGGGAAAAAAATAAAAGCTCAAAATAACTCGATAAACAATGCTCTCAGCAGCAAACTTACATTTTGTCATAACTGGTAACTGAGAAGCAACTGAAGAGACACATTGAATTTGTTTCACCTGCCCTCCTATTCCTTTTAGGGCAAGTCCAGGTCTCCAGGAAAAGCCGGAGGCCACCTTTTCCCCAGGCAATCACTGCCTCTAGCACTCCCATCTGGGCTGACCCTATGACTTTCAGTAGCTCAATTTCCTCAACAACTGAAACAGTTGCTCCAAAACAACAAGCCACCTCATCCACTTGCACAACTGCAGAGAGAAGTAGTGCCAAGTTCAGAGAGACCAGCACAGACAGAATCAGGGTCAGAGACTGGTGAACGAGGGCTTTCCTTCAAGCACTTCCTCTAACACCTCCATCTTCTTGAGAGTTATTTGTTTATAAGACTTAAAAGCCTAATTACTTCAGGGAGCAGCCCCCGCCAACCCAGGCCTACACTGACCCAGAAGTCTTTCTTCTTCAGGACATTTGTCCTCCCCGAGAGCAGCAGTGACATGTATGGAGGCTGCTGGGCACCTGGACAGCACTTCAGGGCATTACTTTAAGGAACCCATTTGGAATAAATATCTCACTTTAGTTCGCATGAACAAAAAGCTGCCAAACCATCGCGTTTCCTACTTTAAATGGGGCGACTTTATAGTATGTAAAACTGAATTTCAAAAAAAAAAAGCAGTTAAGAAATAAAGAGCTGCCAAGTTGACAGGAGTTAAAAGAACAGTATTGCTCAGGATCAAGGCCGGAGACGAAACTCAGATCAGTTTCAAGCCCTCAAATTTCAACGAAATGAATGGCTGCCGATACAGGCGGTGAAGACTCCACAAACTACTGTTTGTGGTGCATTCACTGTATCTTAAAGGCGTCTTCAAAAGGAAGAAGCCTAAGAGGGTAGAGTCCCCAAAATGAAAAATTTCAATCTGAGACAAAGAACCGTAACTACTGCTGATGTGCTTTTCTCCCCTGTGGCTATTGTCACACAGAATCACGTGACTAAAATGTGCAACTAGGAAAGACTACAATGTAGAACAGAGTAGGTAGGAACTGATTATCCAAACTTTGGAGAAGTACTTTCCCCAATAAAAGTCCTAACATTTCGTCCCGTATTCCAGCTCTAAGTGGCCCGTAAATCACTTGCAAGGAAATGAGACCCCTTCCCCATCAACCCAAGCCATCGTTTGTAACAGCCGGGCGTGTTTTACAGCAAAAAATGAAACCCTCAGCCATTGCCGGGGCCCAAGGTTGCAGGGCCGCGCTCTCAAGCCCGCCACCGGGGTGGGCAGAGGCCTGCGAGGCTGCACGGCCCCGGCGGCCACGCGGCAGGCCCGGACCCCGAGCCGGGTAGGCCCGGGGCACCGCTGATCGCAGCCGCGCCTGGCAAAGGCCCAGGGTCCTGCAAGCCTTTCCCCAAGGGTACGGAGGCGTCCGCCCGCCCGCCCGCCCGGCCCAGGGCGTCCGGTACCTCATGCTGTAAGCGCCGGCGCCCAGCTCCTGCCCGATGCCCGTAAGGCTGGCGTCGAAGTCGTGCACCAGCCCGGACTCGATCACCTCGTCCATCTTGAGCACCCAGGCCATCTTCCGGCCTCGCCGTCACCCGGCGCGCAGCGCGGCCTCCGCGAGCGCGGCGAAGAGGCCGGAGCTCCGCGGAGCGTCCTGGGGGAGGGCGCGGGTGAAGCCTCCGCGGCGCGGCGAGTGGTCACCAGCGGCGGCCGGGGCGGCGGCCGGCACGAGAGCGGCCGGGGCCCCGCGGGCAGGGCAAGGCGAGGAGCTCAGGCGGGAGCGGCAGGGCCGCCGGCAGCGCCTCCCTCCCGCGGGCGCCGGCCCCGCGCCTCATGCCGCCGCCGCCGCCCACCCCCGGCGCCGCTAGCGCTGCAGCCGCCGCCGCCGCCCGTCCCGCCCCGGGGCACCCGGCTGCATCCTCCCCCGGACTGCGCGGGGAGGGGCGGGAGTTCAGCCCGCTCCGACGACCGCGCGCGGGGGAGCCCGCCCGTCCCCCGGTTCCCCGGCCTCGACCCCCGGGCTTCAGCCCGCCCGCCCAGGCTCTACCGCCCCGGCCAACCCCGCCGACGCCGCTCCGCGGGCGCGGACGATGGCTTCGCCACAGCTCCTGCTCGAGCTCACTCGCCGCTTCCGCCTCCTACGGCTCCGCCCCGGCCCTGCCCCCGCCCCCGCCCCCGCGATTGCCCCCCGGCCCAGGCCTGCCCCGCAGGGCCCGCGCACGGGACAGTCCCGGCGCTTCCCGGCGGAGGCACTCTCCCTTCAGGGAGGCGCGACCCCGCCCACACGGCAAGTTCCCAGCCCAGGCGGCCGGCTGCCCTTTCACCCCGGCTCAGGAAGAGGCGGTGCCAAAAGGGCTGTCTGTTTTCGTCCATCCTGAGAAGCTAACTGATTGACAGGCGAACAGGACAATAAAGGCGAGTGCTTGGTCGAAACTCCCGTGAGCCTCTGCGCCCCTGTACTAAACAACCAATCAGAATGTTCTTCCTCTTGGGCGGGTTCCAGGACTGAATTTGCTGCCAAAAGAAGGAGTTCATTGGACCGCACTAGATCCCACTTCCTGTGGTGCATTACTCCTCTATGGTCTTTTGGGTTGTCTTTGGATTTTGCTCACACTACAGAAGAGAAGGCGGGTGGGAGTCTTAGCCAATGGGCTCGCACCCTATTTGTGGACTGAAAGGCCCATTGGGCAGAAAAACCTTGATTGACATGAATATAAGTCAATCAGTGGTCCCAATAAAGGGTTCTGGAAAGAGTTCCCACAACTGCTGATTCCTGGGAGCAGTATGGCGAGCTGGAGTTAAGCTATGGGTTCGTTAGCAGTAACAGCTGGCAATCGTGTTATTTATTGTCTTGCATTTATTGTACTCGGATTCACTGGTCTTAGCTAGGAGCTTCTTATTCAGGGTGCAGTTATATGACTGGGGCTAAGCCTCAAGGGCTTCTGCACTGAGGAACACAGAAGAAATAAAATGGTGTTGGTATAGTCATTCTGCCAAATGAAAATTAAGTTGGTTGAGGTGTGTGTGGTAGGCAATTAGACATGAGTAGAACAAGGACGATGGGCCAGGTATAGAGGGTCACCACGGTGGAAAGTCCTTGGAGCCTAGCAGAGGACAATTGTAGGGTGGGACCTTGCCCCCAGGGTGATCTTTCCTCCCCTAGCATATCGCTGGTCTTGTGGTTTGGGCTCCCTAGAGATAAGATCTAGGCCTCAGTTGTATTTCAGCTCCAGGCCCAGGAAAGCAACAAAATCAGACAAGCCGCACCAAAGCTGACCTCAGGACCAGCTGCATTGAATAATGACCCCCTGCTCTGGTGCCACAACCCTGCTAGGACACACCTGGAAAACTGCTGAACATTCTATTGAAATCTTCCCTGGGGGCCTACCCCAAAGTCTCCACCCTTAAAACCCTTAGGACAAAGGACCCAGCAGGCTCTCCCTCCCTGGAGCATGCCCACACCTTTCCCTTAATCCTTTCCCCTTCTTCCCCTTTCCCATCCCCCATACGTGTTACCGTTAGCTTCCTCACTCCCAAACTCAAAGGGCCCTTTCTTTACTTGTACAAATGTTCTCTTATATTTGGAGTCTTGGCTCTGAATTCTTTCCTAGCCAGAACTCAAGTACCAGGGTTGCTGAACCCAGGTCTGGTCTGACCCCATAGGTGTAACACCCAGTGCTGTTCCAGCCACCTACAACAGAGAAATGGAGACAAGATTCTATTCTTGTTTTAACTAGCCTGGGAACGTAAACTTTCGACGTTTACAGTCCTGCTTAATGCCTGCATATACATCGAACCTCAGATAAACCTCTGATTACCCCCTGGAGGACTGAGGAAAGAGTATCCAGACATCCTGGAGGACTAAGGAAAGAGTATTCAAGTATCCATACCATCTGACATCTATTATCCATACTGCCTGACATCCATTGTCCAAACCACCTGAGGATTATAATCTTGGACCAGTCCAGAGGCTAAGAATGCAGGACTGATTCTTCTCAAGAATGTACTTTTAACTACAAGAAGCTTTTCTTCTTTCTTCAGAACATCCTGGATATTACCTAATTGTGTGTCTAGTTTGCAAACCCTAAGACCCTTGAATAAATATTTATTTTTAGCCAAAGCCTTCTGATTCATTTACCATCAGTCAACAGTACTCACATGTTTATAGCTCAATCTTGGTTGTTGTCTGGGACCTCAATTGGGGCTGCTGGAATTCCTACAACAAAAATCCTGTAAGGTGGGTTTACCCAGAACTCCCCTTACTAACTTTATGTTTTCTCTTAGTACTTTTCCATCCACTGCCTCCCGACCTGCACCTGGGCTCTAAATGCCCATTTACCCATAAGGAGTTGAGCCCAGTCTCTCCCACTGCAAAATCACATTGCAGTGGTCCCTATACCTATTGTGATGCTCCTGAATAAAGTCTGCCTAGCCATCTTTAACACTGAAGACCCAGGACCAGAAACTATTGCAGAATCTTTATTCTGTAGCGTATTTTATTAGTCAGACAGCCACATAATCAGATTGATGGGAGTAGAGTGAAATAATTTGGAAGTCATGTTTTAAATTTTCTGAAATCCACACTCTGGCTACAAATGTTTTACATTTGATGACCTTGACAGTTTTGAGGAATACTGGTCACATATTTTGTATGATGCCTCTATATTGGAATTTTTCTTATGTTTTTCTCATGTTATTGGCTTTGAGGAAGAAAACCACAGGGGAAAAGTGCCCCTTTATCACAAATAGCACATGATTTACCAATGTAGATATTGACTTTGATCACCTGGCTTGTCAGGTTTCTCCACTTTTTTTCTAATATTGGTAATGTTTGTCTTCTCTCTTTTTCTTGGTTAGCTTGGGTAGAAGTTTAACCTTTTCAAAAAAACAGCTTTTTATTTTTGTTGATTTTTTCTCATAATTTTGTTGATTTTTCCTATTTTCAATTTCATTGATTTAGTTTTTGTTATACTGTTGTCTTGCTTTATACAGTATATTGTTCTCAAGAAGACTAATGCCTTCCTCCTTTTATTTAGAAGTCATTGATCTGTTTGATTACAGGCCCAGAGGATTTCCCCCATTACCTTTAAAGTCTAGTGGTTTTCCGAGGATATGTCTAATAATTATTTCAGAATAATTTTTCCAGGTGTGCCTTTTGATTATGTTGATTCATATCTTCTTTTCTTTCTGGAAGGTATTTTTGGATTTTAAATATTTATTCTTTTAAATATCTATTCCCTTTTATTGTGTGTGTGTGTGTGTGTGTGTGTGTGTGTGTGTGTGTATTTAGAGACTCCAACTGTGTGGATGATGAATCACTTTTGCCTATTTTCTACCAGTTACTTTTTTTGTGATTACTTTTACCGTTGTCCTTATTTCATTTTCTTGAATGTTTTAATTTATTTTCTCAATATCTCTTATTTTTCTGTGAAAATTGTTTCATCTTGGATATTTTAATTTAGTCTTCTTTTCTGAGTATCTGAGATCTTTCTTGAATTTTTCTTCTATGTCCTGTCAACTCTACTTCATATCTTTCTGTTTTACATCCACATATATTCTGAGTTTTTGAATTTTTGATTTAAGGTGTTATTTATATCTGTATGTTCATTTTTGTGAAGATACACTTATTTGGGAGTATTGAATATTGCCTAATAGGAATCTTTAACTTATAAAGTCACAATAGTATTCCTTTGCCTCAGCCTTTGTAACACACTAAACACAGAAGCATTTTTCAGGAATGGGCACCACTATATGCAAACTAGGGTTCTAGTTGCATGAATAATGGTTCTTAAGAAAGAGCTTCCTTCTTTGTCTATTTACATTCATGCTCCAAATTACAAAAGCATTAAACTTGAGGCTCTCAGGCTAGTACGGTGATAACTGATCTTAATAAAAGTGGTCACTAAGAAGTTTAAGTCTCCCATTAAAAATATATATTTTTTTAATTTCAGAGACGAAGGGAGAGAGATAAAAACATCAATGATGAGAATCACTGATTGGCTTCCCCTCTCCTCCCCCCCAGGGATAAAGCCCACAACCTGGCATGTGTCCTGACCGGGAATGGAACCATGATCTCCTGTCCTGGTTCATGGTCAGACACTCAACCACTGAGCCACACTGGCCAGGCTCTATGTTGTTTTATAACTGGTATGAAGTCATGCAGGTTAAAACTGGTGAGCAGCCGAAACCGGTTTGGCTCAGTGGATAGAGCGTCGGCCTGCAGACTCAAAGGTCCCAGGTTCGATTCCGGTCAAGGGCATGTATCTTGGTTGCGGCCACATCCCCAGTAGGGGTTGTGCAAGAGGCAGCTGATCAATGATTCTCTATCATCGATGTTTCTAACTCTCTATCCCTCTCTCTTCCTGTCTGTAAAAAATCAATAAAATATATATTTTAAAAAAAACAAAAAATAAAATAAAATAAATAAAACTGGTGAGCAGCAAGTAAATGCCATTTAGACAAATGTTTGGCAGAACATGGTTGATAAATATTGAGAAACAACAGGTCTAATTTGCAGTATTAGATTAAGTACTGCTCAACTCTTTTCTTGGTGAACTTCATTTAAAAAAATAAGTCTACAGGGGATGGCCGAGGAGAGGTCAACGGGGGAAAGAGGAGACATTGTAATACTGTATGTAATACTTTAAACAAGAAAGGATTTTTAAAAAAGGGTCTACAAAAGAGACTGCGTTTCTGGAAAAGCAGTGTGCAAACTGCAGCTTCTCAGGCAATCCATGGAAAGCTCCTGGACAATTAGATCTTCAAGCAATGATAGGGTTATATTCCACTCAGGGATCACAAGAAGTCACGTTGTGGGGTGTTTTTCCACACATCTCATTGAACTAGGACTACATTTTTGGAAAGAGGCTTAACAGAATTTCAGTACTTAAGTGTTCCAGACTGTGTGGCTGGGCACTGATATGAAACATTGCAAAGTTAGATTATGAGCACTTGTCAAAATCTTATCACATGTTTGATAGCAAGGGAATCATTTCAGAAAAAAAAAAATCCAAAAAAACAAAACCTGGCTCCTCAAACATTCCTGAAGGGGGATCCCCTTGAAAAATTTTAAACAAGGTTGGCAAGCTAATGCACTATTTTTAGTCACATTGTAGCCTTTTTTTATTTTTATTTTTAAAAAAATATATTTTATTGATTTTCCACAGAGAGGAAGGGAGAGGGATAGAGAGCTAGAAACATAGATGAGAGAGAAACATTGATCAGCTGCCTCCTGCACACTCCCCACCGGGTATGTGCCCGCAACCACAGTACATGCCCTTGACCGGAATCGAACCCGGAACTCTTGAGTCCACAGGCTGACTCTCTATCCACTGAGCCAAACCGGTTAGGGCACATTGTAGCCTTTTAATAATTTGGCGATTTAAACCTGGGTCATAATGTCCTAGGGCAAGCATGTCAAACTCACAGCCCGCAGGCTGCATGCGGCCCACAATGGATATTTTTTGCGGCCCAGCCAATATAACGGTATGTAAGAAACGTTTTAATAAAAATTTCATTAACTTAATTTTTACAATATCCTGTCATACATTATCTATACTAATAAAAGGGTAATATGCTAATTAGACTGGGAGACCTTCTGGGAGAACTTCCGGAAGTCTTTCCAGACAAAGCAATGGTGGCGGGGCCGAGGCAGAGGTGGTTAGGGGCAATCAGGCCAGGAGGGGAGGGCAGTTGAGGGTGATAAGGCCTGCAGGGGGGCAGTTGGTGGCAAGCATGCTGGCGGGGGAAGGCAGTTGGGGGCGATCAGGCCTGTGGGGGGGTAGTTGGGGTGAGCAGACTGGCAACAGGGGACAGTTGGGGGCGATCAGGCTGGCAGGCAGAGTAGTTAGGGGCGATCAAGCAGGCAGGCAGGCGAGTGGTTAGGAGCCAGTGGTCCCAGATTGTGAGAGTAATGTCCGACTGCCGGTTTAGGCCCAATCCCTGGATCGGACATCCTCCAAGGGGACCCAGATTGGAGAGGGTGCTGGCCGGGCTCAGGGACCCCCCCGCCCCTCCCGCCGTGTGTGCATGAATTTCATGCACCGGGCCACTAGTTATTAATAATGAACTACAACGTTTGCTAGACTGATTACTATAATCGTGTTGCATTCATTTCCCTACATGCCTTATGCACAGGTGCACCATTTCTCTCCACTAATACTAGCAGCGAATATTTTAGCAGCCGATTGCCACGTCATTAGTCTTGGACTGATTTGTTTGGTGTGTGCAACAGGAAATATTTCCCTTTCAGAGAACAAGAAAAATAGGTTTATTTGTGCTACGCTTATTAATTTGTGCAGTTATTCAGTGTCTGGTCAGTTAATGCTCAAGAAAAAATATTTTCATCAAAATGTTCTATTATTTTATGTTAACGATTACTCATTTATTTCAGCCCTTCATATTCAGCATCTATTGAAATAAACCTATGTTTCTATGAAAACTGAAGCTTTTGTGTTTTTGTGGCCCACATAAACATTGTTTATTTGGCGCATGTTAATCTTTGAGTTTGACATGCTTGTCCTAGGGCCACTTCCCTGAGTATGGACAATGTTCCAGAAATATTGAATAATATGGTGTGTTGCCTGTCTTGAATGGGGGTATTTTTCCTTCTCAGTTCTTCCTTTTGGCTAAGCCACATTATGGGGCTACCTTGGCTACATGAAGAATTTCTTCATAGATTTTTTTTTTTGCGCTAGATTATTGATTGGTCAATTTTGTTTTGCTTTTCTTTTTTTCTTTTTTAATACATTTTATTGATTTTTTACAGAGAGGGAGAGAGATAGTTAGAAACATCGATGAGAGAAACACCCATCAGCTGCCTCCTGCACACTCCTCACTGGGTATGTGCCCACAACCAAGGTACATGCCCTTGACCAGAATCAAACCCGGGACCCTCGAGTCCACGGGGCGACGCTCTATCCACTGAGCCAAACTGGTCAGGGCTGTTTTGCTTTTCTATTACTCAGTTCACTCATTTCTGAGTTGCCTGCCTTTAGATGCCTGCTGCTTAGTCTACGTTTCTAAGTAGAGTTATTCAGCTTAAGTGACTCTAATTGTCAACAGTAGTTAAAGCAAGACCGTAAAGAACAGGTCAAAATCAAACCACTATTTAGATTAAAAATGATTATATAAAACATATCAAAGGTATGGAACATAAAACATTACTAAGAAGCATTCAATGTTTAAAATGCCTTTTCATCTTAGAGCTATAATATATACATGCATACATAGCTATATATACTTAATTGTGGCTGCTATTCCTGATCTTTTCTCCTCAGATGCACTTATAAAATTTATTGACACATGAGCTTTTAAAAAATCTAGTTATAAGTGACTTGTCACACAGTGAGACAGAAAAACAACTGATATGTATTGTTAATTTTTTCAAGTAATGTTATGTACAGTTTTATTGCCAGTATATGCACAACAGTAAGCATAGAACTATAAATACACAATGTAATTAACAGTAGAAAACAAAATTGTTACAGGTAAAGGGGAGGAGATACAGAGAAACTTCCTGCTGCAAGAACAGAAACGAAGGTAAAAGCCGATGACAAATCCATTCAGTACTCTTAAATTCTTTACATACATTTCTACATTTTGTTCAATTAAACAAAGTACAGATAACTCTGTAACAACAGCAAATGGCTTCCCTAATAGCTATTTGCCTTTCCAGTCAAATTCACTTTGTTAGGATTAAAAAAAAGTCAAGATGAGCAATCATTAGTATTCTGGTTCCAAATTATCTACTTTGCCTTTCACCAACACTGGTAATTTTTGCAAATTGGCTGCACATGAAAAGAATAGATGTAGCCAAAGGTGATTTAAAAACGTAACAGAAAAATCACCCTTTAGTTTTCCAAAAGACACTATAGGCAGCAGCTCAATTAAAAGTATTAGCCCTGAAGAGGTAGAGAATTTGAGCCCATTATACAAGATAATAGCCTTGGCACCATCTTCTCTCTCATCAGGATCAACGTTTTCAAGTAAGAATTTCATGGTAAAAGGAAACCAGGTTCCACCATTTAAACAAAAGGTGCTGGTCGACTCCCATGTCTCAATAATTAGTTTGTTTATTAAATGAGAAACAGAAGACTGTCAAGGACACACATGCACTTGATTTTTTTTTGTCTGTTTCCATTATCAAGTTTATTTGTAAGTGAATTTGATATTAATAAATATAAAAAAAGCATCATTCACAATAAAGATAAACAAACCAAAAACCCTGCAATGAAACCTTCCATTTTAATAAGTATTAAGAAAAAAACAGGCAGATGATTTGGTGCAGCTTTCTTAAGGGATCATAGAGGGGACATGGTTTTAAATAAAGATGGCAAGATCAGTAACCAACAAACAATATCAGTTTTACAAAACTGGCTGATTCTGTAACATTTCTCTTTGAAGTCTTAGTTTTAAAACTACAGACCACCCCAAAGAAGTTATAGCTAATGACATGTATCACAATCACACCAACAGAGTCCGGCTGTAGCTCAAATTAGTCCTGCTGTGTTTCACGTCATTTCAATATTACTAGCATAGGACATGATAGGAAACAAAACTCAAAGTAGCAATTAAAAAATATTATCCTGCATTTGAATAAAGGCAAAAAATGTTTTAGACTGTTCAACTTTTAAAGCTTTAAGCATTCCTGTTTAACCAGCATTAAAAAAAAAATTATACAACCATAACACTGGCAAAGGTTAATGGGGAAGACAAAGAAGTACAAACAGTGAAATGATAAGTTAGATTTAAAATTACTTTATATTGATCAACTGTTGTTAATACTGCTTTTTCTTGGATTTGGGATAACTATCATAAAAGTTACATGCAGACTGAGGAGAGCCCTCTGTTACAGAAAATACAAAACAAAACAGAAAACTAAAACTAGGAAACAATGGTAAGCTCCAAAAGATGCATTTGAAAATTTCCTTCCATTGATGAGGGTGGCCTGTGTCCTTCCCTGGAGAGACCTGGTTCACTTCCACCGGCTTCACTAACTTTGCCCAGGGACATCAGTAGTGGGGTCAGCTCCTCCAGAGCCTGTTTGTGCACGTTTGATGTAAAGGTTCAGTAGCTTCATCTGCAGATTGAAAGCAAAGCAAACATGTCATTTGAGCAAGCTGCCCTAATTTATAGTATAATGTTTATTAAAAAATTATATACATAGTAGAGGCCCGGTGCATGAAATTCGTGCATGGGGGAGGAGGGAATGGGGGTTGGGTGTGTCCCTCAGTCTGGCCTGCAACCTCTCGCAATCCGGGACCGCTGGCTCTTAACCACTTGCCTGCCTGCCTGCCTGCCTGATCGCCCCTAATCACTCGCCTGCCTGCCTGCCTGATCGTTTCTAACCACCTCTGCCTCGGCCCCTGCCACCGCAGCTTCATCCGGAAGGATGTCCGGAAGGTCATTTGGCTGTCCAGTCTAATTAGCATATTACCCTTTTATTATTATAGATATGTGAGCTTTAAAAGATAAATTTTGAACCGAAGGGTTATTATAATGCCCAAGTTATTATTGACGATTAGAAATTATAAAAAAATGTTTTTGATTTGTTCACGATTTTGTAATCTAGCATGTCCTTTCAAAAACTATTATAGCCCTAGCTGGTTTGGCTCAGTGGATAGAGCAATGGTCTGTGGACTGAAGGGTCCTGGGTTCAATTCCTGGTCAGGGCACATGCCTGGGTTGTGGGCTAGATCCCCAGTGTGGGGCGTGCAGGAGGCAGCTTATCAATGATTCTCTCTCATCATTAATGTTTCTATCTCTTTCCTCTCTGAAATTATATATATATATATAACTATTGTAGTGGTAACTATTGTAGTGGTAACATAAAACTTCAAGTAAATTTTGAAAAAGAAGTCACCATTAAAACAATAATGACAAACATTTAAGTACTATTTGCTATACAATATACTAACTGCCTTATATTATCACTTTTTATCTTCAAAACAGAACGTGTGAGTCACTCACTGCCTTAGGTCTCAGAGCTAAGAAAGAAGTGGGCCAGGATATAAAATTAGGCACTTGGGTTCCAGGACCCAAGATCTTAGACAATTATGCCACTGTCCTCCTAATAAAAATGTTTTTGAGGTGGGGTGGTGATCACACAGTTCAATGTATGGATAATGTGTTGTGGGGGTTGTATGCCTGAACCCTGTATGATTTTATTGGCCAATGTCACTCCAATAAATTCAATTAAAAATGTTTTTTTCATTTCTCATTTTGCAGTCTTTACAGTATGAGACCATATTTTTATAGTTTGTAATCAGAGCATATAAATTTTTTTTCATCTTAGGTCATTTCCAAATATTTTCCCCCTACCTACCTATTGTCTTCGTATACAACATTATTACTGGCTGCCTAATATCCCAATAAGGTGCTTAATTTTAATCCTCCTGTAGGCAACTCTGAATTATCAGGACCTAACTTAAGCTCATAACAAAAGTTGGGATCCATTTTTCTTTGAAAACCTCTTTATTATTGAAAGTTTTCTTTTTTAATATTAACTCTTTGATTCAAGGGTTTTTAACCCAGTGTCCATGGGATTCAAGGACTCATTGCATCCTCTGAAACTAGGTATAAAATTTCTCTGTATGTATGTATTTTTCTTGAGATTAACCCCAGAAAGGTTTAAAAACCAGTGCCTTAATCTATATATAACTTATGAAAGGTGTATGTATACCTGAGCTCATTTTCCTTTATGTGTATTTTTCTCCCCTTTTTCTATTTTAAAAAGAAATATGATCATAGTAACAACAATCATCAGGATTTGGGGAAACTCTTTAACTAAAGGCAAGTGTCTCCTATTAACTTGTTTATAAGCCACAGTTCAACAATCATAATCTATCCTTACCCCCTATAACAAATTTCAAAATTTTGGTAGTATCAAAGAAATGAGAAAAGCAAGACTTATTTTTTCAACATACCAATCAAAGTTGTACACTTATTTGGATCAAAATAAGAATGGAACGAGAACAGATATTTATCATAGTTCATAGGGGGAAAATTTAAATATGTTCAAGTGGTCCATATTTTGGGAGATATAAAGTAATTCATGAATATATAACCCTGTCTATTTTTAATTAAACAGTTTTTGAGACTAAGGATTTGGTTGTAGGAGTGGCAAAGAAGCTGGCTATTTTAAATAACCAGAATCTATAGGCATTTCTTTCATAGCAATCTACCAGCCACCCTACCAAACTGCCTGACTTCCCCTGAGTGGCAAATATGAAAGGAGAAACAGCTAAAATGCAAATGGTAGGAGGAATAAGTTGAATGCTCAAAGCATGTCATACTAAAAGCTGAATACAAAAATAAATTTGTATTAACACAGACACACACACAAATAAATTTTGAAGAATGTACCATGGCCAGCATCCTTAGAACAAAGCAGCTCTACTTACTTTACTGCCAGTAAGCTGACTGAGATGTGGTTTTAGTTCATCCCCAATTACCGCATGAACAGCCACCAGGCAGAAGACACAAGCTTTCCGAACACTGCTCTCTGAATTATCATAACCCTAGGGAGAAAAGTCCGTATTAGCACTCCTGGGGGATCTGAGAAAAGCACGATTCCAACAGAGACAGAAGAGGTAACTCAAAGATGAGATCTCAAGCTTTAATGACCGATGAGCTTTTCAACCTTTTCAGGCAGAGACATTCCCTTCTTGCCTTCCATCACCCCTTCGGCACCTCCACTGTTAGCCTTCCTTCCCTTTATTTAGCCTGGAAAGCTGCAATTCTCTGACTCTGAGGCTGCCCCTTTGCCAATCCACCCTGTAAAAAGTCTCCAGATTAACCTCCCTAAAGCATTCAGTTTTATAGAACTCAACAGCTCCTCACTAGCAAATAAAGTCTCCTTGGCCTGGCAGTCAAGGTACTCCTATAATCCAGGCTGAGTTAAGCTTAGTATCTGTCCCATCCCTACCACTGCTCCAAACTATTCATCCAAACATTTATTCAGTATTCATGATATGTATGACATATACATGATATATATATACATGATACACACACACACACACACACACACACACACACACACACACACACTAGAGGCACGGTGCACGAAAATTCGTGCACTTGGGGAGGGGGGGTCCCTCAGCCCGACCTGCGCTCTCTCACAATCTGGGAGCCCTTTGGTGATGTCATACTGATGGCTCAGGCCCGCTCCCTGTGGGGAGCAGGCCTAAGCTGCAGTCTGACCTCCTTCTGTGGGAGAAGACTGGGTGTATAGGGGAAGGCGCCGCCCCCATCATCCTGCCTCCCTCTGTGGGAGGCTACCAGGCGGCCATTTAGGGAACGGCGCCAGCTGGCGAGGCCCTGCCCCACCCCACCCCCCATCGCCCCTCCACCAAGGCTGGTTGCTGCTGCCTCCCCTCCCCCCATTGCCATCCCCTCCCTCTGCCCACTGGCATGCGCCTTGGCTGGCCTGGCGCCGCCTGCTCACCAGCCCCGCCCCCCACCAACTGGTCATTCCGCCGTTTGGTCAATTTGCATATTATACTTTTATTATATAGGATTCTATTCTTAGTATCAAATCATAGACCAAGAAGAAAGATATTTGGATCTGATCTTCAAAGATTTCACAATTAAAAATTTTAGGGCTTAGAATAAAGTCACAAAAATAATGCACAAAGAAATAAATGATTAATTCTCTTCAGGAGGGGGTCTTAATATATACACTATTGAATTAAAATCATATAATAGAATATTATTTATTGGATGGCGGAAATCTCATAATCTATGAAGTGAAGCAAAGCATGTTATAAATTCCATATTTGTCATAATGTTTATATGAATGGGTTTGTGTGCATAGAAAAAAAACTGCATTACATTTATGACTATAATTTACGACCTATTTGAAGAGGAATCTGGTAATACCTAGGATTCTATTTCTAGATATATACATATAAGTACAAGAAATTTCGCTGTAATACATATTTAATTAAAAAAATGGAAACACCCACATTTCCAACAACACATTAATGGATAAACAAATTGTGGTATAGCCCTAGCCAGTCTGGCTTAGTGGATAGAGCGTCGGCCCATGGACTGAAGGGTCCTGGGTTCAATTCTGGTCAAGGGCATGTACCTCAGTTGCAGGCTTGATCCCTGGTCAGGGCGCACACAGAGGCAACCAATTGATAGGTCTCTCTCACACTGATGTTTCTCTCTCTGTCTCTCCCTCTCCCTTCCACTCTCTCTAAAAATCAATGGAAAAATATCCTCAGGTGAGGATTAACAACCACCACCACCCCCACTCCCACAAACCCCCCCCCCCCAAATTGTGGTATAAACATACCAGTAAATGGAATATTATTCAGCCAAAAAAACAATGAAATTGGAATACATCTTACAACATAGATGAACCCTAAAAACATTATGCTAAATAAAATGAGCCAGCCATAAAAGGACAAACACTGTATGATTCTACCTATATAAGGAACCTAGAAAGTAGAATAGAGGTTACCTGGGACTGAGAGGAGAAAGAATGGGGGATCATTGATTAATGGGTACAGAGTTTCCATTTGGGATGATTAAAAAGTTCTGAAAATGGCCAAGGCCGGTTTGGCTCAGTGGACAGAGCGTCGGCCTGCGGACTCAAGGGTCCCAGGTTCAATTCCAGTCAAGGGCATGTACCTTGGTTGCGGGCACATCCCCAGTAGGGGGTGTGCAGGAGGCAGCTGATCGATGTTTCTCTCTCATCGATGTTTCTAACTCTCTATCCCTCTCTCTTCCTCTCTGTAAAAAAATCAATAAAATATATTTAAAAAAAAAGTTCTGAAAATGAATAGTGGTGATGGTTGTGTAACCTTGTGAATGTATTTAATGCCATGAAATTGCACACTTAAAAATGACTAAATGGTAAATTTTATATTATGTATATTTTAACACACACACCACACCTGCCTACTGTCTTGGATGTTCAGAGCAAATAGGCAGGCATGGTCATGCTATTAGTGTTGCCTGGAAAAGTGCCTAAAATAACTGAATCCCAAATCTATCGTAACTTATCCCTCCAAGCTTAGCTGCTTACCTGTATTAGGCCTGGCATAATTTCTGGTAAAAGCAGATTAAGAGTTTCCTTGGACACTCTCTCTATCACTTTTGTTTGCATTTTGATTGCAGCAAGATTAATGGGGTAATCTGCAGTTTGGATGATAGGACAAAGCACTTTGATGCACTGCTCTGGACTGATTGAAGTGGCCAACACGGATGCAGCTTCCTCAGCTGATCTCACCACCTAAAACAAAGAGGAAATTGAGAAGGGAAGTAATAAAAATGTATTTTTTTATACTGTGTCCTGGAAGTACAAACTTCATGAAATAGGTAATAGGACATAATAACTGGAACTTGATTTGAAAATATTATAGTAAACAAACAAAAAGTAAGAGTATTGATAAAACAGGGTTGGCAAAATGTAACTGTTGAAGCTAGGAAATGGATTCATGGGTCTTTATTAAATCATTTTTCCTTCTTTTGTGTTATTTTAATGTTGGCTAAAATGATTTTAAAATCATATTGTGGTCTAGTTGTGCAGGGAAGTGAAGGCTCTATTTACCTAGACTACAATGTGGAGTCTTTTGTATCAGCCACGGTGAGATGCTGCTCATTATTAGTGTCCTCAACTCCAGGAGTGCTATGTCCCCCTTTACCACATAATTACAACATAAAACATTCAATACGTTATCAAGTAACATGCTACTCCTCCTCCTGTTCATAATGATTTTCTTTCCTTCTGTATTGGGCTTGGGCTTCTTTTTTCAATAAAGAGAAGAAACAGTTGTCCACCTTCTTATTAGAATCTGTAATCTCTAATGACGGTCTTGAAAACATGTAAAAATTATTGCTTTTCATGCTACTTTGGTAGTATCTTCCTTATGATCTCAATCTGTGAGAAGTGCTCAGAAAAGCACAGGGAAAAATACACTGGAAGTCAGAAGACCGAGGGCTAATTTCAGGTATAACACCTTAAGAATGTTAATTTTATCTTTTGTAAAAATAGGGATGTTACAGGCATTATTTGGGTCAGAAGGTGGGTAACTAAACTATAAATATTAGTTTTTTAGACATTCAGCAAGATGTTAAACACCAGCTGAAGAAATCTGAATAAAAATCCAGGCAGATTTAGAAGTTATGATTCAGTCTCCTCTAAGGTTCACAATCATATCTTTTGAAAAGTGAGTTATAGAGGCTTTCAATTTCTTCATATCCTCACCAACACTTCTTAGTGCCTTTTTCCTTGGTCTGTGTTAAGTGGTATCTCACTGTGGGTTTTACCTGCATTTTCCTAAGACTAAGAATGTTGAGCATCTTTTTGTGTGCTTATTGGCCATTTGTATAGCTTATTTGCAGAAAAGTCAATCCAGATCTTTTGCCCATTTAAAAAAATATATTTTTATTGATTTCAGAGAGGAAGGGAGAGAGAGAGATAGAAGCATTAATGATGAGAGAGAATCATTGATCGGATGCCTCCTGCCCACCCCCACAGGGGATTGAGCCTGCAACCCAGGCATGTGCCCTTGACCGGAATCGAACCTGCCACTCATCAGTCTGCAGGCCGATGCTCTATCCACCGACCCAAACCGGCCAGGGCTTTCGCCCATTTTTTAATTGCGTTGTCTCTTTGTTGTTGGTTTGTAAAAGTTCTTTATATGTTCTGGTTTGTAGTCCCTTATCAGACACATCATTTACAAATTTTTCTCCTACTCTGTGGATTGCCTTCTCACTTTCTTTATAACATCGTTTGAAGTACAAAAGTTTTTAATTTTGATGAAGTCCATTTATCTTCTTTCTTCTTGTTGTTGTAGGTTACTTCTACTTTGCATTCTATCTAACTACTGCCTAATCCAAGGTAACAAAGATTTATACTTGTCTTCTTATGAGATTTTTAAAGTTTTAGCTTTTACATTAAGTATTGATCTATTTTGTCTCACTGCTATTTTAATGTCCCTTTTTGACTTTTGCTCATGTCTGTTTTACCAGACACCTAATGCTATTGCTCTGGTGCTTTCCCTTAGAACTGCAGTTTCTATTTGAAATTTCCTTTTCTAATTACTTCTGAGATTTTATAAAAATCCTCATCATTATCTTATCAATGTCACTGGTGGTAGTGGCAATATTAGACTCTTCCAGGCAAACTGTCCTCATTATTTTATTTAATAATCTTAAAAAAATATTTTTATTGATTTCACAGAGAGGAAAGGAGAGGGAGAAACAGAAACATCAATGATGAGAGAGAATCATTGATCGGCTGCCTCCTGCACGCCCCCCTTACTGGGAATCGAGCCCGCAATCTGGGCATGTGCGCTGATTGGGAATCCATCTGTAACCTCCTGGCTCATGGGTTGATGCTCAACTGCTGAGCCATACCCGCTGAGCTATTTAATAAACTTTTAACAGATATCCAGCTCATATCGGCAATTTACCACTTTAAAATAGTAATGATTCTTATCTTCATTACTTAAAAAACCCAAAAACCAAATTCTTTTTTTTGTGTTTTTTTTTTAAAAACCAAATTCTTATTGATAAGTGGAATGTGAAGATAACATTGGTGAACTCTAAGTAAATAACGAAAAGTGAAATGAAGGAGAAAATGGAATAATTTTATTTCCTAGAGGTAGCCATGATATTACAATAATTCATTTAATAGGAAGGAATATATGCCTGTATCTCAATTAGACATTACCTTGAAAATCAAGGTAAGTGTTCATTAAGGAAATGATGGATAAGGATACTTTTTAAGCAACATTTATGTTTTATGCAATATAGCAGTCCCCCAGTTTTCTGGGGGCTCAGTTATCTGCACTCAACCATGGTATAAAAATATTAAATGGAAAGTTGCAGTAAGAAATCATACATTTTAAACTGCACGCTATTCTGAGTAGCATCATGAAATCTTGCATCATCCCACTCCGTCCCGTACAGGATGTGAATCATCCCTTTGTCCAGCACAGCCTATGTTATATACACTACCACCTGTTAGTCACTTAGTAGCCAGCTCAGTTATCATATCCATTGTCGCAGTATCAGTGCTTGTGTTCAAGTCGCCCTTCTTTGACTTAATAATGGCCCAAAGCGCAAGAGTTGTGATGCTGGCAATTCAGATGTGCCAAAGAGAAGCTGTAAAGGGTTTCCTTTTAGTGAAAAGGTGAGTAGAGTGCAATAGGATGATAGTTTGCGAAAGACCACATGCACATAACTTTCATTACATTATATTGTTATAAATGTTCTATTTTATTATTAGTTATTGTTGTTAACCACTTACTCTAATTTATAAGTTAAACTTTATCATAGGCATTTATGTGTAGGAAAAAAAACCATAGTAAACATAGGGTTCAGTACCATCTTCAGATTCAGGCATCCATTGGGAGTCTTGATACATAACTCCTGAGGAGAAGGGGGGACTGCTGTAATATCAGAAGTACTAGGAATAAAATAATAATCATGTAAGTGTCAGGTAACTTACCTCCTTATGAGGATCTTTATGTGCTTCCAATGTTTTCATGACAGTCAGTTCTGCATAGTTTTTAAATCTTGCTGGTTGATGCCTTAGGATTTCTTTTAAAACTTTTAATGCCAAAGCCCTGATTGTAGGCTAAGAAGAAACATTTTAATGTTTTTAATATTTCGAGTTGTAGATAATCTTTTACATTTCCCATGTCTGAAATGTAAGGATCTTAATATTGAGATGAGGGTCGGGGGATCATAGACAACTGCATGAAGTATGTGGAATATTGCATAGTTAAGTTTTCACATCTCTAGTTGAAAACATACACACATCTTTAAAAAACTGAGAACCAACTAAATACTATTAAAAAGGAAGTTTTACTTCTGAACTAATTTAAGTAAGCAAACAAGTAACCTGTACTCTCCCGTAAAGACCTGTCAGCAGCCCCAACCGGTTTGGCTCAGTGGATAGAGCGTCGGCCTGCAGACTGAAGGGTCCCAGGTCCGATTCCGGTCAAGGGCATGTACCTTGGTTGCTGGCACATCTCCAGTAGGGGGTGTGCAGGAGGCAGCTGATCGATGTTTCTCTCTCATGGATGTTTCTAACTCTCTATCCCTCTCCCTTCCTCTCTATAAAAAATCAATAAAATATATTAAAAAAAACAAACAAACAAACAAACAAAAACACACAAAAAGACCTGTCAGCAACCTCTCATTTTTGCCATTGTCAATTATTCAAAATTGCTGGGCTACTTGGTTTGTAAGAAAAAGCACTTTACAGTGAAAACTTCATGCAGAAAGCAGCAGCAGAAGAGACTTGTTTTCCCAATTTCCAAATCTGTGTAGTGCTTGCTTAATTGGCAGTGACATGCAACCCAAGGCAGGAAAAAACAGGCGATTATTTACATACTAGAGGCCTGGTGCACGAAATTCATGCACTTGGGAGGGTCCCTCAGTCCGGCCTGTGCCCTCTCGCAGTCAGACATCCTTAGTACTGCTGCAGAGGCAGGAGAGGCTCCTACCATCGCCGCTGCACTTGCCAGCCATGAGCCTAGCTTCTGGCTGAGCAGTGCTCCCCCTGTGGGAGCACACTGACCACTGGAGGCAGCTCCTGCATTGAGCATCTGCCCCCTGGTGGTCAGTGCGAGTCATAGCAAATTCCGCCATTCGGTCAATTTGCATATTAGCCTTTTATTATATAGAATTATGCCATTTACCTCTTTATCCCCAAGGGTTTCAAGCAGTAAAAGTAATATTGTTTTGAAGTGTTCATCCCAAACACTAAAAGATTCTTCCTGGGTTAGTTTCATAAGTTCATAGAGGGCAATTTTTCTTTCTTCCACACGTTCATTATGGTTCGACAACTCCTTCAACAACTCCGCAACCAGGTCAGAATGGTCTAGGGAAAGATCTGTCAAAGGACATGGCATTCATTTTATAACTTCATAGGTAAATTCTCACAAGTATGGGGATAACAACTTCATAACATGAAACAATGCTGGCTGTAAAACAAGAAAAAACTACGTAATTTTCTTTTCCATTTATCTTTTCCAAAACACCAATGTTAGTTTAAAACTTTTTATAATAAAAATTCATGAGATTACAGTATAATGAACCTCCATATACTGACCACCCAGATTTAACAATCATATTTTTACCATTTTTACTTCATCTTCGTGCACCCCCTTTTTTTCCTGAAACATTTATCACAAATACCAACTATTTTACCCTTGCATACTTAAGTATGCATTTATATGGTGGCATCCCAAGAGGCAATGATCACTGAATTTAAATGGTAGTAACTTGTTCCCACCACTATAAAGTTTGATAGTTCCCTATCAAACTTTTCACTAATGGTTTCACCCACTGATTGTTGCTAAATCAATTATTTTATTAGAAGTTAAAAATGGGCTGAATTCTTCTGTAGAGAGTAACTTCATCAACTAGAGCTAAATACTCTGAAATATAGTTTGATAGAAGAATAAATACTTAATATTTTTCCTTTTAAATTTCAGAGTCAAGAGTTGGGCCCAATTTTGTTAAATTTTCATTTGTTTTTGCTTTTAGTTGTTGTTAATCCTCACCCAAGGATTTTTCCATTAATTTTTAGAGAGTGAAGGAAGGGAGGGAAGAGGAGAGAGAGAGAGAGAGAGAGAGAGAGAGAGAGAGAGAGAGAGAGACAGAGACAGAGACAGACATTGATTGGTTGCCTCCCACACGAGCCCTAACTTGGGTTGTGGATCGAACCTGCAACCCAGTCAAGTGCCCTTGACCTGGAAATCCTTTGGTGTGCTGACCGATGCTCTAACCACTGAACAACACTGACCAGGGCTGTTTTTGCCTTTTCAAAGTATAATTATGAAATCATAAATTTTATGAATGTTAAAGGACACTTATGTCTCACAACAGTCATTAGATAATGCTTTGAATCATTTTTGTGGGAAAGACAGTTAAGTCCAAAAGTTCACATTAGAACGTTACAAAATAACAAAGTTCTTCCTAAAATTTTTTTAATTACTTTATTGATTAAGGTATCCCATATTTGTCATCAACCCCTCCCATTCCCATCCCAAACCCCCCCACACGCATGCCCCCATCCCCCTGTTGTCTGTGATCACTGGTTAGGCTCATATGCAAGCACACAAGTCCTTTGGTTGATCTATCTCCCTTGTCCCCACCCTCCCCTACCTTCCCTCTGAGGTCTGATAGTCTGATCAATGCTGTTCTTGTTCTTCAGTCTATGTTGTTCATCATTTCCCCTAGATGAGTGAGCTCATGTGATACTAGGAATACACTTATAGGAACCGAAAATGAGACAAGCAATAATAGTTATGCTGAGAGACAAATGAATCAGTCTGTAGTGAGTTTCTTTCTGGGCCAACAGTTCTTTTGAGTCCCGATTTCTATGTCCAACAGTTGTTTATGCGTACATAACAGCAATGATATTTCAGTTGTGGATGGTGGACAAATGGTGGTAATGCAGGTCCGACCTTCCTAAATTTTTTAAAATATATATATTTTATTGATTTTTTACAGAGAGGAAGAGAGAGGGATAGAGAGTTAGAAACATCGATGAGAGAGAAACACCCATCAGCTGCCTCCCGCACACCCCCCACTGGGGATGTGCCCGCAACCAAGGTACATGCCCTTGACCGGAATCGAACCTGGGACCCTTGAGTCCGCAGGCCGACGCTCTATTCACTGAGCCAAACCGGTTTCGGCCCTAAATTTTTTTGATGATAAAATACATAAGTTCAGACCTTGAGGGACTTGGGCAGACAGTGGCTTGAGCTTGTGCCATAGACTCTTTTCCTTACTAACTCCTTCTCTGAAACAAACAAGCAAACAAACAAAGCACAGAATATGGTGCCTGAGCCTGGAAGGCATTTCCCTGGGCTATTCTCTCTCCTGAGTCTCCAGGAAAGACAGCATGGAGCGGTGTTCTCTGTTAGCCTACTTGGTACGAACATGCTGGCCTTTTGTGGGAAAGGGCTACCATTCTGCTGATCCTAACAGACCAGAGAAGGCTTGTGAACCTGGCATTTGGGAGAGGGCTGTTGCCCACAAAAGAAAAGCTCAGGAGGAAAGAGCACTCTTCCCCCAAATGCCTTAAGCTTGCACTTTGCCAGATGGTTCCCTATTGGGTCCTTAAAATAAGCTACCATGTCTCATCCTGCCAGCTGCTTAGCCTCTGACCTACAGGTACCAATGGCCTGACAATATAGGCCTCAGGGAACATACAACTACAAGTAGGAAAATGAAAAATATATTCCATGTAAGCGGATTCAGAAACCTGAGGAAAAAAAATCAAGTCCAGCTATTAGAACATATGACCTCAACTAGAGGAAAGCGAACTGATGACAGGAAACATGTAATGACAACATTCATTGACTATTAAGAGAAAGTTTGTTATGACAGCTTTCATGGAACTAAAACTACAGCACTAAGAATCTCTGTCCCCAAAAACTTATACACAGAGCACAAAGGAGAACCAAATTAGAATTTAAAATCTTGAGGTAATCTGGAAAGACTGATCACTAAGGAGAACCAAATTAGAATTTTGGGAGGTCAAGGAGAACTTATGCAAAATGCAAAGCAAAACAATGAAAAAGAAGAAATTTGGTTCAAAGATAAGATCTTAAATTGGAGGAAAATATTGTCCTATAATAATTTCATTTGTATAGACCAACATTAGAACAATATTGTTGGTTTAACAAGAACTACTACAGCAGGATGAATACATCTCTATAAGCCCCACAAAAACCACTCCTGGAAAGTTATCAGACTCCCACAGATGTTAGAGGATCATTCTGACAAGAGGGTTTCATTTCAGCTGAATAAATGGAATTCAAAAGAAAATGCTTTCAAAGGAACCCAGTTCTTTTCTCCATGAATATAGCCTTTGTAATTACTCTAGGAGATAAATCAGAAATGACTAGACATAGAATGGTCTAGAGATGACACAGGGAAATAATTTCTGCTGAAGAAAGCACATAAAATATTTGTTACAAAACTGAACTATTTATACCATATAAATTAGATAAACCTAAGGTACTGAATTAATTAAGGTAGAGTATACTCAACTATTTTCCTCTGTGCCTGACACAAAGGGGCAGTGTGGTCATGTGAAAAAAAAAAAAAAAACCCCACAAAAAAACACAGGCTCTGGAGTCTTACCAAACCTCTGCCTCTTGCCCTTTGTGTGATAGGAACATGTTCTTAATCATTATGGAGGCTCAGTTTTCTTATCAGTAAAACGGGAAAGTAAGAATCACCTCCTAGTGTCATGCTGAGGACTTGGGCCTGGAATACAATAAATTCACTAAGGCTAATTTGCCTTGTGTCTTCATGACAAATGTTGGCACAATTACAACTCTGATAATATTTTTGTTGCAGGGCTCAAAAAATATAGAATACTAGTAGCCTGCACATGAATCTGCGCGCCAGTAGCTCTCTGCGGGGCCTGGCTGCTCCGCACCCGCTGCCTAGAGGCTCTCCGTGGCCCAGAGGCCCATCTGCGGCCAGGAGCGGAACGCTTGCCTAGTTGCTGTGGCGACAAAGCAAGCATTCCACCAGGCCACTCACACTGCCTGCTCACAGTGGCCGCTCCCCCGGGACTGGGGGAATCCGGTGAGGCTGAGAAGACTGGGCGCCACCATCTTGTGGCTATCGGCGCTGCCATCTCTGTGATGGAGTGACCGTTAATTTGCATATTACCCTTTTATTAGATAGGATTCTTTCAACTTGGCAAACTCTGATATGAATCTCCCCTGGATACAGTAACATCCTAAATAGAGGCAGTATTCTGAAATATTATAGTCCCTGGTAAACTTTACAAAGGCTGTAATTAGACATGAACACTAGATGTATTTTTTCTGAGACTTGTTAATTTTGATAAATTTATCACTAATGTATCTGTCTGTAAATATGTACAGAGACATCTGAGTGAGACATACTTAGTCTCAGAATTTAAAAACAATATGCTTTATAGAATTTCTGACTTGAACAAAATAATTATCTTCTCCCAAAAATTTTAGGTTTTAAAATAAGAAAGAGAGAATATATTTTGCATAATGGGGGTGGGGTATGGTGGCTTAAAGGAAAATCAAAACAGCAAGAAAAGTCAGTAAAATTTTTTAAAAAGGATACTATTAGCAATGTTCACAATACAATAATGGCGAACAAGTCTTCTCCATCTCAAAATTAGAAGTAAAAATAGACAATGAAAACAACTGGTATATGAACTTGGAGCAACTACTATTTGGTTAACTGAGGGCTTATCTATCTTTAAAGAATGATTACACAACCAAAAATGGCTACCTATGTTTCGGCAGTCTATCAAGAAGTATTATGCAGTGAAGAACTTAGGTTCTCAAGATCAAAAACATTCTATCCTGTTTAGGTTTCAGTTATATAACTTCCAAAGATGCCTTCCTTTAACAAATGGAAAATATATAATCCTTGTAAAAGGAGAAAACATTAGACAATAAGGGGGTGATCTCGCTATATTGTCATAATTTTGACTTTGTGATATTTGTGCTATATTAAGTCTCTTAACATGAGAAGTTAGTAAAAATGTGATTCTTCTATGCCATAAAATATATTTTTCCATTTATAAAAATTACAAATGACCAGCACTGGGGATACAGATTCCTAAGCAGAATAAGGAAGATATCCAAATTGAGTCTTCATTAAAAAATAAATAAATAAATTAATGGATTATGTCATTTGGTAGAGGGAAAATGTAATTCTTTATTATTAAAAATAAAATATCTGCAGTGTTTTGTACTTTTTAATCAGTTTTTATACATTTTTTCCCAAACCTTACTGCATACTGTGATCAGAAGGGCAGGTGGTACAACATCTCCATCCCTTTTAAAGGTGACAAGTGAGACTCAGGGAGGTCAACCAATTTATCAAGCTTTGCAGTTTAGTAATGTTGAGCTTAGACTTAAGCCCATTGTAAGCATTAGAGCTTAGACCTAAGCTGACTCCAAATCTTTTTTTTTTTTTTAATGTATTTCTTTATTGATTTCAGAGAGGAAGGAAGAGGGAGAGAGAGATAGAAACATCAATGATGAGAGAGAATCATCGATTGGCTGCCTCCCGCACGCCCCCTACTGGGGATTGAGCCCGAAACCCAGGCATATGCCCTTGGCCAGAATCGAACCCGGGACCCTTCAGTCCACGACGCTCCACCCACTGGGCCAAACTGGCTAGGGCATGACTCCAAATCTTAATGGTAGCTTTTCCCATATTTGTTCCTTGGATATATCTTATTAAAGCATATGTTTATGGCTTCACACTTAATAGGCTATTGTAAAGAATGGGTATTCTACCCTAGCCATATTGGCTCAGTGGATAGAGCGTTGGCCTACGGAACAAAGGGTCCCTGGTTCGATTCCAGTCAAGGGCATGTACCTTGGTTGCAGGCTCCTCCCCAGCCTGGGCCCTGGTCGAGGCTCATGCAGGAGGCAACCAACAGCCATCGATGTTTCTTTCTATCTTTCCCTCTCTCTTCCACTCTCCCTAAAAATCAACGGAAAAACAACCTCGGGTGAAGATTAACAACAACAAAGGAAAAAAAAAATAAAGAATGGGTATTCCTTCAGAGTTTTGTCATTCTGGTATAAAAATTAATGACTGACATGGTGTCTAAAGATAAGTTTATAAGCTACCATTGGTTTCAGTTATTTCTGGGAGGCCATTAAGGTTTTCTTCATTTCAAGGATGATCTTAGAATGATCACTGTTTCCCATTCTTGGGAAGATATCTATCAAACCATTAGCAATGAGCTCCTAGAAGATGGGATAAAACTTGACCACTGCAAAGATCCCTACTTCTTAGGATACAAAAAAAGAGCATCTTTTGCTTCATTGATGATCAGGCCTCCAAAACACAGGCAGTAACAGTATGACACAGAGCATACATACCATCAGGAAACTGGTCGGCATCATCATCAAACATAGCTTCCTTGAGGGCAGACTTGTTAAAGGGACTGATGCTGTCTGAATAGTTGTACGGATTATAATCTCGAGAGCGTGGAGAGGAGTGAGCAGGAATGGAATGGAGTAATGAGGCTTTATTGTCAAGGGCTGTTTGGCCTGAGTCAGTAGCATCACCTCCTGCTCTTGGGTCGGGCATCCCAGGACCACCACACATCTATTAACAGGAAGGGGAAGACATAGCACATTAACTCATTTTCAAGTATCAATTCAAAATTCTAAGAAAAGGTTTCCCTACTGCTTAAAAGGTGATTTTATTTTATTTTATTTAAACATTTCTTTAAAAAAATATATATTTTATTGATTTTTTACAGAGAAGAAGGGAGAGGGATAGAGAGTTAGAAACATCGATGAAACATTGATCAGCTGCCTCCTGCACACCCCCTAGTGGGTATGTGCCTGCAACCAAGGTACATGCCCTTGACTGGAATCGAACCTGGGACCCTTGAGTCCGCAGGCTGACGCTCTAGCCACTGAGCAAAACCGGTTAGGGCAAAAGGTGATTTTAAAAAGTTACAATAGCCCTAACCGGTTTGGCTGAGTGGCTAGAGCGTCGGCCTGCGGACTCAAGGGTCCCAGGTTCAATTCTGGTCAAGGGCATGTACCTTGATTGCGGGCACATACCCAGTAGGGAGTGTGCAGGAGGCAGCTGATCGATGTTTTTCTCTCATCGATGTTTCTAACTCTCTATCCCTTTCCCTTCGTCTCTGTAAAAAATCAATAAAATATATTTAAAAAAAAAAAAGGTAACAATAACCTGCTGAAAAAAATTTACGTACTGGAAAGCAACGAGTTAAAAATTACATTCAAAATGTCAAAGCTTATAGTAACGATGTAAATAAACCTGTTGTTTATTTACAACCTGCAGGTGGGATCCCTGGTCAGGGCATATACAAGAATCAGCCAATGAGTGCATAAATAGGTGGAACAACAAATAGATGTTTCTCTCTCCTTTCTCTTCTCTCTCTCTAAAAAAAAAAATCAATCAACCAAAAAAATAATTATAAAAATTAAAAAGAAACAGCAAGGAGGCCAGTGTGGTTGAAGAAGACTCAACAGAGAGGAAAGTAGGAGGAGATGAAGCCACAGAGGCAACAAAGGAGAAAAGTGTATTGTGGAGACTTCGGCTTTTACTCTGAGACAGCGACCTCCGAGGTGTGAGCAGAGGAGTAAGAATTGACTAGGAGGGCAAAGGCAAAATCAAGGAGGCCAGTTAGGTGTCTATTTTAATAATCCAGGTGAGAGAATTAATGATGATGATGGCTGGAACCAGAAAGGCAGTGGTGAGAAGTGGTTGGATTTCAGATATATTCTGAAGATACTAGTACAATCAACAGATACCCTGACAGACTGAGTATGGAGGACAAGAAAGAGAGAGAAGACAAGAACAATTGTCTTGTCAGTTAGCGGAGCAAGTAGTGTTGCTATCAACTAAGATAGGAAAGAGCAGTTTTAGAAGAAAAGGTTAGGAGTTTCAACAGGCACTTGATGTGTGAATTTGGAGCTCAGGTCTGGGCTGGATGAAGTCATGTGACTTATTATACTCACAATAACTTCTAAGATGTACAGAAATACCCCTACCTTCCTAATGAAGACACGGAGGCTTAGAAGTGATTATCTGTCATAGTTCAGCTCCCAGTCAGGGCAATACCTGGGTTGCAGGCTCGATCCCCAGTAGGGGTTGTGAAGGAGGCAGCTGATCAATGATTCTCTCTCATCACTGATGTTTCTATCTCCCTCTCCCTCTCCCTTCCTCTCTGAAATCAATAAAAAAATGTATATTATAAAAAGTAATAATCAGACTAGCTAACAGTTGCCAGGAAACAGGATTCAAACTCGTTATGCCAGCTCCCCACAATGTACCCTATCTTTGGGGAGAGAGGGAGAGTCTCAATCAAGCAGTGATTCTTACTAACCTGTCCGTACTACCACTCGCAGCCTCTGGGATAGAGAACTTTAAATGCGAATGGTTAGCTGGTTTTTAGCATCCAGTTTACCAGGCCCATTTGCCAGAAAGGCACGAGAGAAAAACAATAGGAAAGAAGTCAGGAAGGCAGAGGCGGGAGCCCTTTAGAGATGTGCTGAAGCACTGCAAGGTTCTCCAATTTTGAAAACCCCGAGAAACCCTAGATTCCTTAGAAAAGAGTGGGATGGCTTATGTTGAGAAAAGTTAAGCTGTCAGAGAAAAGCCTAAGGCACTGGTCGGCAAACAGTGGCTCACTAGCCACATGCAGCTCTTTGGCCCCTTGAGTGTGGGTCGGCGTTAGAACCACTTCTTCAAAATAGACTCGCCCAGGCCGAAAACCGACTTCTGTGCATGGGCCACGAAGTTTCAATCGCACTGTACATGCATGCCTACATGTGGTATTTTGTGGAAGAACCACATTCAAGGGGCCAAGGAGCCGCATGTGGCTCGCAAGCCGTGGTTTGCCGACCACTGGCCTAAGGAATAAAAAGTAACTGCTCTTTGTATAATGGCAGAAGCAACAAACTGTACAATAATACTCACAAATATCAGAAAGAGATCATAATATTCTTATTGGAAGCACACAAAAGTCTGTAATGCAAATCACTGTCACTACATTTAACAGGAAAAAAACCTAAGCGCCAAGTTTTGTCTTGTAAGATCCAGGTGATCTGGTTCAGGTGCCGTTCCTCGCCTTTTTCTTTCTTTTTTTTCTAAATACATTTTTATTTATTTCAGAGAGTAAAGGAGGAGATGGTAACATCAGTGATGAGAGAGAATCACTGATCGGCTGCCTCCTACACACCTTCACTGGAGACTGAACCCACAACCCAGGCATGTGCCCTTGACCGAAATAGAACCTGGACCCTTCAGTCTGCAGGCCGACACTCTAGCCACTGAGCCAAACTGGCGAGGGCTCCTCACCTCTTTCCTAATGCTCCAACTACACTGGCTTTCACCCTGGCCGTCAACTATGCATAGGGTGTTCTCATCTAATTGTCTTTACAGCACTTGCTATTTCTTTTAAGGAATTATCCTCTCCTTAATTTAGGTCTCAATGCAAATGTCACCTTCTGATTGAAGACTTCCTGACCACTTAATCTAAAATAGATTCACTTTACATTTTAACTTAAAACTCCACAGTACTCAGTTCTATCTGAAAATCTACAATGAACTTGAGGACCTAACTCTGCCTTCTAAATATAAGACCCAGAACAACGGTATATACACAGTAAGTATTTGTGTCTCCCCTGGAAAATTAAGTTTGCAAATGATAGAAAGCAAAGTTAAAAAAAACAACAACAACCCAGCCCTAGCTGTTTGGCTCAGAGGATAAGAGTGTCAGCCTGCGGACTGAAGGGTCCCAGGTTCTATTCCAGTCAAGGGCACATGCCAGGGTTGTGGGCTGGATCCCCAGTAGGGGATGTGCCAGAGGCAGCCAATCAATGATTCTCTCATCATTGATGTTTCTATCTCTCGCCCTCCCTCTCTGAAATCAATAAAAATATTTAAAAACAAAAACAAACAAAACAACAACTCAAACCAAAAACTCTTAATGAAAAAGTCTGTAATGTAAGAATATTCAAATACTCACTGAATCTCCATCATCTTTTTTAGAATCCCTTTTCAATGGCTCATTCATATCTTCTTGACTACGGAAGCTGAAATTCTGAATTGCTTCAGTGACACCTCTAAGAGAGCTATAAATGTCTTCAGAGTTCATATTTTCTGTGTCATAATCAAATGCACTATAAAAAAGACATCAACTAATTTTCATTTATGTGCAGTTTTAAAATACTAACACATTTGAGGAAATCATGTAGGATATTTATAAAGATGGGATTAGAGAATGTGTATTCCCCAAAGCAAAACAAAATCCAACAGCTATAGATGGTTAAAGTACATGTCCCCTTGCCCTCCTATTAAGGACAGCTTACAATGACTCTAACAATGTCACAACTCGTTTGTTTTTTCACCTTTAAAGATGTTCTGATTAACCAGGGGCCAGCAAGCTATGCCCCTGAAATGTAATAATGATTTTTTACATGTTTAAATAGTTGAGAAAAAAAAAATCAAACTATTTCGTGACACATGAAAATTATTTAAAATTAAAATTTTAGGGTGCATAAATAAAATGGTAGTAGAATATAGCAATCCTAATTTATTTGGGTATTGTCTATGGCTATTTTCACCCTATAACATCAGAGTTGAGTAGAAGTGATAAAGACTGCATGGCCACAAAGCCTAAAGTATTTACCATATGGCCCTTTGCAAAAGATTTGCTAACTCCTGTGATTAACTCACTAACAACAGAGATAAATGTATTTACACAATTAAGAAGGCAGAAAATTTTTAACACTGAACATATTATTGACATGAATTCTATAATCACATTCTAAAATTCAACTGAAGCTGAAATGTAGCTATTAAAATTGTTACATAACAGGAACAGGCTACACGAAAAGTGTGCAACATACTTTTCTTCCTTATGCTGATGACGTAGCCTATAATTGTAATGAGTATGATGAAGCATGGTATGTATGGCTAATAACAAAAAATCCAGCTAATAACTACAAATGGACTACTATGCAAATTACTTTTTAAAAGGATAGGAAAAAGGAAAAACTATTAGTTTCTTAATGAGTCAGAACTTCATCTGAAATACAGCCCAAGCTTGAATTGCACAAGTGTGTGAAAATTATATGTGTTATATTTTATATTAAGGACCAATCTCAGTTACATTTTCCTTAATTAGTATTACATAATGTTATCCCTTCTCTATTTTTGTTTTTGTCTGTAAGCTTTATTTTTTCCACTTTTAGAAGTGGTTGGCTAATATTAGATCTAAATATCCATCGTTATAACTTGCCCTCACCATTTTCACTAAGTAGTATAACTAAAAGACACAATTTGCAGTTTATTGGATTTGTACAGCATATTTGAGAAACTTAACTATGCTATTCAATGTAATAAGCTGTAATTTACAAAAGTTATGTCACTAACTTTTCTTTTGACTTATTGAAAAAATTCTGTATCATATACATTATCATTTAAATGGTTACTTTTGGAATAAATGTTATATTTTTGAATCTACTAAGTTTCTATTTGTCTGAAACCTTTCAAGTCAAGTGGAAATCAAATGGAATTATATTAACATCTGTTTTTCAATAACGGGAATCTGCAATAACAAACCTTGATGGAAAATTATCCCTTTATTACCTTGGAGATAAAGTATTCTGTGATGTATTGGTAGGAGAAGTAAGAGGACTGGACCAGTTGGCTGGTGAACGTGGTGTTGGTCTTGTCAAAGGACTCCCCATGGAACTCTGATGGAGGGAGTCAAATAAATATTAACGTATGATAGTTGTGTTAAGTTCAATTAAAACGCTCTTAAGGCATACAATCAAGAAGTTGAACAATATGAAAGCCATATTTATAGCTCTACCATTTAAATATTCATGTACTTATCTCTGATTTCTGTAGAAAAAAACTTTCTCCCCATTTAGAAGTCTAACTCTTCAGTCTTTTTTTGTTCTCCTCACCCACTAACTTTCCATTATTATCAATATCTTTCCATCAAAGATTCAACACAATCCCAAATTAAGAATTTTAAATTAGTTTCCTGTTCTGAGCCAATTTCCTTTTTCTTTTTGTTAATCCTCACCTGAAAATATTTTTTCCATTGCTTTTTGAAAAGAATGAATTCTATAATCACATTATAAAATTCTGAGAGGAGAGGGAGAGGGGAAAAGAGAGAAACAGCAATGTGAGAGAGACACATCAATTGGTTGCCTCCCACATATGCCCCGACTGGGCAAGGATTGAACCTGCAACCCAGGTACATGCCCTTGACCAGGAATAGAACCCGTAACCCTTTGGTGTGTGGGCCAATGCTCTCAACACTGCACAACACCAGCTAGGGCTCAAATTTTATTCTTCCCTGAGTTTGTTTTATAAATGATTTTCACAAGTCACCAAAGGCATAAAAATCTGGTCATATTATAAATTTGCCTATCTCTTAAGATGTATAACAATCCCTTCTCCTTTTAAAAAGATAACTGACTTTGGTCCCAGGAAATTATTCTCCAGACTGTTTTTAACATTCAGACTTTACTTTAAGCTTGCCATAAGTGAATCTATTTGTTCCTTTAGCCATTATCAAAGGTCTGTCTTTTAAAAACAAGTTCAATTTTTTAGGCATATTACATAAATGATCCTATACCATTTAGATGTATATAACTGCATTGTTTCATTTACTCTAACTTTATTTCTCCCAAATAAAATCCAATATATCTAGCACCTTTGGACTGACAAACCTGTAATTATTAAATATGAACACATCTTTAAAGAATATTTTTATTGACTTCAGAGAGAAAGGGAGAGGAAGAGAAAGGTAGAAACATCAATAATGAGAGAATCATTGATTGGCTGCCTCTTGCACGCCCCACACTGGGGATCGAGCCTGCAACCTGTGCATGTGCCCTGACTGTGAATCAAACCATGACCTCCTGGTTCATAGATCGACGCTCAACCACTGAGCCACACCAACCAGGCTGAACACATCTTTTTAAGCACTACCCTCTTTGGATTTATACATTAATTCTGGAATAAGTCATCCCTCTAGTCCTCAAATAAGATTGGTTCATCTAAATAGCATGTTCTAATTTAATGGCATGCAAAGTTGATGCCTTCATCTAAATTCTTGCTCACATTTCCTTCCTTGTTCATACTTTGGTCACCATTCACCACCCTAATCTATACCAAATTATAATATAAACATGACAGGCCTAGGGATTCTATTCTTTCTGTGACAACAGTTAATTCGGCTTAGGAAATGCTGTCTAATGTAGATGCAAACATTACATACTAGGGTCAGAAATTTATTTCACGTAGAAAAAAATAGCAGTAATGGTTAAACCAACCATCATATTATACTAGAGGCCTGGTAAACGAATTCGTGCACCAGTGGGATCCCTTGGCCTGGCCTGTGGGATCGTGCTGAAACTGGCTCTCCAACATCTGCTGAGGGGTTCTGGATTGTGAGAGGGTGCAGGCCAGGCCAGGAGACCCCATCAGTGCACGATCGGGGCTGGGGAGGGATGTGGGAGGTTGGCCAGCCAGGGAGGGACCGTGGTAGGGCTCCAGGGTGTGTTTGGCCAGTCTTGCTCAGTCCCGATTGGCTGGACCCAGCAGTAAGCTAACCTACCAACTGGAGCGTCTGCCCCCTGGTGGTCAGTGCATGTCATAGTGAGCGGTTGAGCGGCCTTAGCATATCATTAGCATATTGTGCTTTGATTGGTTGAACGGTCAACCGGACGACCAGACACTTAGCATATTTGGCTTTTATTATATAGGATAATAGCTAAGAAAATAACTTAAAAATACCTGGGTTCCATTGCCAGTGTTTCGAAGGTGGTTATAAAGAAGCTTGGTAGCACCATCCTGAAAAGTTTTTGGTAAAGCTCCTAATAACATTGTAAACTCTGGGGTATTGAGTTCAAAGAGGGAAATCAGCACTGAGTGCGCCGCCTAGAAAACAAAGACACACAGAGGTAGATGAGTATATTTTGGTTACTCAAAGGAGACCATTTTCTTTACTCAATATTTCTGTTCAATAACAAGGCTATCTTTCTCAGAAAAACAGAAGTTCTTATACACTTTAAAATTTCTTTATTAGAAAATTTTAACCTATTTACTTGAGCATATGAGAAATATTAGCCATAGATGTGGCAGGGATGTTGAAAATACTAACAGATACTTAAAAAAACATTAGAGCCCTGACTGGTGGCTCAGTTGGTTGGAGCATCATCTGGTACACCAACAAGGTTGCGGGTTGGGTTCAATTCATGGTCAGGGTACGTAAGGGAGGTAACTGATTGATGTCTGTCTGTCTCTCCCTTCCCTCCTTCTTCCTTTCTCTCTAAAATCAATAACAAAAAAACATCCTCAAGTGAAGATAAAAAGAACATCAGAAAGATCTGATGATATAGGAGTGAATACTTCCAAAGTTAAAATATAAATCTTTTCCTTTGGTGACCAACAATTTATTCATAACTATTCTGAAGGTTATGGGGAAAGATCTAGGAAAGGATGTGGGAATAATATGGGAAAATTTAACGAGGTAGATAGACAGATACATGACTAAATTCATCCAAAGATCAATATATAATGCCTAAAATTAATAAGTCAAGAACAGTGTAAGCTCTTATTTGAAATACATAGGAAAATAAATACAAGGGGAAAGATTTGAAATATTTTGAATGGTTACAAGATTAGAGGTTAGAGAATTATGGCAAGAATAGTTTTTTATTCTAAGTTTGAACATTATGCTCATATTAAGTGGATAAAATTTAGAACAATTTAAAACAGAAGATTAAAAAAAAAAAAAAGGTCTTCATATCACCAGGTAAATAACTCAATGCTAACTGGTAATGACCTAAAAATATTAGCTTCCTTCATTGGCAAACCAAAATGACTGACTTGCTTTTCTAATTTATCTTTTAAAATTTATATTAAAACATACCTTCCGAACTTCAGAACTTTTGGGTTCTGTTGTCCAAGTGATAAACCGAGAGACTGCCAAGCGAGTTTCACTGGAATTTACAAAATCTCCTGGATCCATCTGTTTGGCTAGAGTTTCTATATATTTAAGGATAGCAACCTTCACCTGCAGAAGTAAGCACAACGAGAGGACAATCAGATAGATGGTCACTGAGGGACACTGAGAACACTTCAAAAACAATTAGGTGATTATTTTTTGACAAATAAAAGATGAAAAAAACAAATGCAATCAACAAAGAATTAAACCACCACCTACCTACCTGAGGTACAAGTGTATGACAAGGTGGATTTTTGTTTTTCACACACAGCAGTACTTTTAAGTCCCAGACGTTTCACTGCCCGGTTTGATCAATTGCTGAAGACTCTCTTGACAGAATTATACACCTTTCCTTCAGTCTGCCTTCAGAGCTTATAAATGACTCTTGTCTAGACTCCCTGAGAGCTAGTCTTTATCAACTGAGTATAATTTGGCTTTTGGGAAAATGAACCAAAGTATTTTGAAAATAAGGCATTACAAATCAAGTGAGTAATTAAGGTGGGCAATATAGGGTTTTTGTCAAATAAGGCTCACACAGTGAGACCAGGTTCTTTAATAGTTCCATCAAGTGCTAGAACTACCTTCCAACAGAAGTGTCACAGAAAATATTACACTAGTAAAACTGGAGAAAAGACAACACTTATGTGTACAAGAGTTATATGTACGTTTAAAAAGTCTTATCATTCTCCCAGGAATGATGTGTGGCTACATGGTGGGATGCAGGCACACAACTTCTTCCTTAGAATTAGCTGTTTTTTATCCTTATAAAAAGCCACGGTTAAATTATCTCCCTTCTCTCAGGTATGTTGGGGAAGAAAAAGAGGTTGAGAACCACTATTTTTATTTCATTCATTCATTCATTTTATTTATAAATATATTTTTATTGATTTCAGAGAGGAAGGGAGAGGGAGAGAAAGATAGAAACATCAATGGTGAAAGAGAATAATTGATTGGCTGCCTCCTGCTTGCCCCCTTGACTGGAATCGAACCTGGGACACTTCAGTCCGCAGGCCGACGCTCTATCCACTGAGGCAAACCAGCTAGCGTGAGAACCACTATTTTTAAAGTCACATCTTCAAACATTCCAGGATTTATAAATAAGGGCTTTCTAAGACTTTATTAGTATAGTCCACTTTAGAAATGACACCTGGCAGAGTGCACAGTCCTTAGATACAGAAGGTTCCAAACACATAATAAATGCTGCTTTCCTGACTTAAAAAAGCGAAGGTTTAAATGTTTGATTCAGAGAGCAACTTTGAAAACATATTGCCAAAGATTAAGGTAATCCATTTTTCTATGCACTTTCTGCCCTTATTGTTGATATTAATGGGTAATTTTTCTCTGTCAGTCCAAATAAGGTCTCTGGAAAGTACCATGCTAATATACAGAAAGTAAAATATTAAAATAAGGTTCTGCTGCTTGTGTATTTTCTCTTTTCTGTTTCCAGTAAGACAAACAAGACAGAAGGGATCAAATTACATATTTCATTTCCAAATGAATGAATTTAAGAATTACAACTTCATGAAATGAATTGGAAAAAAACACACACCACGAGTTAAGTTATCAGCCATCCTGGGTAAAATGTACAATGGAGAAGAAAAGAGACTATGGTTAACTGTGCAGTTGCAGGCCCCTCTCAATTACAGCAGAACATAATATTCTGTATTCTTGAAGCCATGTAACCTTCTATCAATGTTAACCTTTTGCACTCAGATGTCGAGTGTGACTCGACACGGTTAGCATCGCTGGCAGCTCGATGAAAAAAGCGAGCGAGTGCAAAGGGTTAATATCTGAAAGGTGCTATAGTAAATTAAAAAATGAACATCAATGTATGTTGTTTTCAATTTGCTATCATTAATAATTGAACAATGAGATTCAATTAATGCAGTATCTTAGCAATTTATAGAGGTATGCAAAGTTTTAAAAGGGTTTCACAGAATAGGTGGGTTTATTATAACAACAGGCAAAATAACCACAATGCACATATAATCATTTGAAAGTTTACATTTTAGTAGAATATTTCTCGAGATTATATACATAGTCTGTAACCTTAATAACAGAAACATGCATTCTTCTTAAGAGGAGGAAAAATAATCTAGTTGCTAGATCAGGTGTGTATAATTTTCAACATTTGTAACCCAGAAAAAGAGGTAATCAAATTAAATTTATTTTTTAAAATATTACTTACTTAAATAAAGTCACTCTGTATTGCCATTTCTCCCTATTCTATTCCTTCCTTTCTGATATTTAACCACAGCATACTGTGAGAGACATAAAATTTTATACAAACATCCATCTTTTATCTGAAAGATTCATAATTTTTCAAAAGATCTCATATTTTTTATTTGTATTTTTCTATAAACTATTAAGTTTTTTATTCTTAATCCTGTCACCCAACTGAACATTACTTCTATTTTTGGTGTAAGGTATGGATGGCTCCATGTAACTTCTCCTTGCTATCCTAAAACATCAATTTAAGAGCTGAAGGGTGATTTTTCCCTATAGCTTTGCATATGTGTATATATAATATATAATGTGTGTGTATATGTGTAATATAAAATACATAATAAAAAAGCCATATAAACTGTTTGTGATTCCAGCCTCCAGTATAATGTTTCCCCAATAGGAAAGCTAATTTTAAGTTGTCACTTTCCTTTCTCTCTTCCCTTTGTGTCTTTCTCCTCAGTCCTTAGAAATTTTATTTTCTCCCTCAACTCACCTATCACCCTTCTTTCTCTCCTCCCCCTCATTTTCTTCTTCTCTCTCTTTCTTTTTATCACCCTTATTTCTTAAGCTAATGGTTTAGACCTCCATTTCCACAGGTCCATGAAGCATTTCTACATACCTTTTTAACACTTGAATATCTACCATCTAAATCATAACTCTCATTACAATTTACAGTTTATCAGTTATTATAGATAATAATGATAAAATATTATAAGTTCTATATTGCATTATAAATTTAAAATATCTAGCATAATGCCTTGGACAAAGAATGAGTTCTAAAAATATTTATCAACAATATAAAGTAAATTATTCTCTTCTGCAGGTCACTTTTCAAAATTAAAACAGATGGAATCCCCTTCACAAAGCAGTTCTGAGAAAATAACATTATGTTGAGAGTAAGTCAACCCTGGTAAGAAACACAATTGTGATTTTAAGACACAATCATATTTAGAAACTTAAAGGAAATTCAGTCCTGGGCAGTAATGCTTGTGGAAATATATTTCGTGCAGAACAGAGCAGAAAAATATAAGGATTGTCAATGCATATATGCTTGTTATTTCCCTGACTTTACTCTCATTTAATAATACTCACTACAAAATATTTTACTAAAGAATGCAGGAGTTCTTTGGTTTATATTATTTTTTATTTTAAATTTAATACTTAGTTTTATAACAAATTGGAATTCACCTAGTTTTCACATAATTGGAAAATGTGTGCTAACAACAATTGAGAAAGTTAAATTCTGATTCTAAATATTAGGCACACATCAGAAATATCACATTGAAAACAGCAAAAAACATGTTACTATTTCAGTTAAGGAGAACAGCACTGAGATTAAACTTAAAAATTTTTGTTTACTAAAATAAATATAGATGAAAGTGACATTTCACCCAAAATACCTATTCAGACTCTAAATTTAAAAAAGTATTGGGAAATCACAAACATAAAATTAGATAAGACTTTATAGAGCGAGTTTGCATCACGAGCCCAGGGTTAGATGGCCATACTTTGTGTTGCTTTCTAAATGTGTACTCCATGTAAGCTTTTCCAAAGAATAGCCTGGCATTTGAATAACATTTGAAATTAAATTATGTGCATGCTTACAGGCTTACAAAGGTTAGTAGTTGAACAAAGATGCATACAAACACTATCCGAAACACTGCAGAATTTGGAAAGAGAGTTAAGAAAAGAAATAATGCAAAAACAAAAAAAACCTTAGAGCTCCAAAAAGAGTGAAGCTGGTCCCGAAGTGCTGGCTTGACTGTCTGAAAGTTTATAAAAACAAAATCCACTGATTGAAAAGCTTCTCAGGTGACACAAATATACACATCAACAGAACTTTTTAATAAAACATTTCAACTCATTATAATCTCTTCAAAAGACTTTAAGTTTTTACCTTCAAGCTTGGTGTTTGAGTCTGATCAACTGTAAATCTCATTAGAATATTAAACTGAAGATCATTTGGAAAAGATTCTCTAAAATAAGGGGAAAAAAGCAAAACAAAATAAAAATTAAGTCAGCATTTAGCAAATTTAACAGCAAATTATGCTTAAACCAAAATATCATGTCATTCAAAAAGCATGCATGAAGTAGTAAGTATCTGTATGTGGTATCATCTATTTGATACAATACACAATAAAATTTATTCCCTGGAAAAAATCTCAACATTTGAATTTATGTCCTATAGGGGGGTTAAATAGCAATACTATGTAATTAATGGTCTATCTTGCCTCAACTATAGATTTAATTTAAAACCTATTCAGGGGGGTGGGGTTGATGACAAATACGGGATACCTTAATCAATAAAGTAATTAAATAAATAAATAATAAATAAATAAATAAATAAAACCTATTCAGAAAAAGTTCAACATTATCAGAGATGTTTCCCCACACCTAGTATCTGAATTCTAGATTCACCTTAAATCAATAAATGAATAGAATATTTGAAATAAGTCACTTCAACAATCTATACAAGAAAGTAAAAATATAGCATTGGTTCAAAATCTTCTGAAAAAAAGATTCTGAATATTTTAATGCATAATAAAACATTCTTTTTAAACTTAGAAAATAATTTATTTCTACATTAAATTGAATAAAATCTTCAACTCGAGTTAGTAGATATATCTTAATTACAACAAAATACTACCTTAAATACTGAACAAATGTTAATGAAATGTTTATTAAAGAAAACAGTGTTTGATTTAAGGACAAATGTTGCATGAAATACACAAGTGAATGGGCCTCACTAACAATTTTAAAACGGAGCCTATGCAGTTCAAATGGTTTGAAAAGACTTACATATCTGAACTTTTAACACAGGAACTAAATAGTCCAATTATTATCAGGTAAACTTGAAATATATAAAGAAAATATTACCTTGTAATATCAAGGGCTTTCTGAACTTTTGCCTGAACAGACCCAAGCAAATCAGCACCCATTTTTTTTAGTAGTTGCGTCAGTAATACAAATAACCAATCTTGAAGATCATCTTTGTGGACTTGTATGAAGTCCACTAGTGTCTCCAAAAACATGCTGAATACCTACAGTTGATAAACAGGGGAGGAGGGAGAAAAAGGAGGAAATATTGACCTTTATGATCAATTCAAACTGAAATAGAAAGGAATACAGGAATCAGAGGCACAGCGATTGGCAGCCAAGCAGAAAAATAATCTCTCTTGCTTTTCATTGGACTCTGTGATACAAGAGTACATTTGAAATGTTATCCAACTTCTGCTGAAGTTCGACAATTAGCTATTCCATGCAGCATCACTTGGTAAAGAAACTTTGGCCGTAATGACTGGCACACCTATAGCTTAAATTGGTTAAACTGAAATCCATTTCATCTGAAATTTAGGGCAAGAAACTACCTATAGTTTCACTGGCCCTACACTCTTATGAAGAGTGGCACTGAGTCATCAGAAGATGACTATGCTGATAGCTACCTTAAAGCATAAGGTTATTCTGACATAATGGGCTAATTAAAGGCTCTTTAGATTTCTCAAAAAGTCAGTTGTCACAGACTTTTTGTTTTGTTATAAGATATATTACTTACTAAAACTGCCCCAAAAGTAATTTTAAATGATTTGGGATAACTATAACTAAAATATGTAAATTCAGGATACAAATTTACATATAAATTTTAATGATTTTTAAAAAGTCCTACTCTTCATTTCTATTGATTGGTTTATACCTGGTTCCAGTATTAACACACTAGTTTAAAAAATTTTCTAAGATGAAAAACATATTAAGGGAAGGAATGCTAATATTCATAAGTGATGTATGTCATTAAAATACTTATGAAAAGTGACTTACTTAATGTGTATTATATCTCTTTACAAGAAATTCCACAGCATACTGGAAAATTTGTTTCTAGGTAAATAGGAAAAAAACTCTTAAGACAATGTCAGGCATGTTGTATTGAGACAATTTATAATCACAAGTTATAAAAATTATGGTTTAAAAAAGTTAATTTGAAAGTAACTATTTTAATTTGAAAATTAAAAATTTTGTTCTCAATACATACTTTATTTCTTTTATACAATTATATATAATAAACTCCCATTTTTCCTCATGTTAGAAATGAAGAATTTTTTCTATCAAAATTTTAACTAAGCTTTAACATTGTATGAATTAGAAAATATACACTTTCATTATTTGCTAAAAATGCTCTGTATTTATAAAAGCAGGAACTATGACTATGTACTTAAAATTTTCTAGTACACTGATCCCCAGGCAACATCTGCTTCAAAATACTCTTATTCACAATGCAGAGTCATTAACTTCTGTTCCACCCCCACAGCCACAGCCAAACAACCTGGCTTCTATTAGATTTAAAACTTGGCCTACTGCTAAATTAAAACCGTCTCTGGCCCTCAATTCAGGACTCAGAATACTGTTGAACTTCACTAGACCTACCCTCCAACAAATGCATGAATCTAACCTAGCACTCACTTTTACTGGTACCTGGCAAATCTATTCAGCCAGGTGTGCTGGAGATAGTTAGCACTTACTTAGGAAGTAGACTATTAAATATTCACGAATTTTGTGAGCTGGTTGGTAGCTTGAAATAAGCCATTGTGGGGGTACTTACACTTCTGAAATTATAGCAAACACTATAGATCAGGGCTTCCTGCCCTTCTCCCAAACCTGGTTTACCACTATACCACTCTCTTAATTCTTGCCTATTTTCCTGAAGACTCCAAGTTTAAGCTTTCACTATACCAAAATCCATTCTGAAAACTATACACATTCGAATGCCTAGGTTAACTTTCCAATTTTATTTGGTTCTTAGGAAACAGAACCAGAAAAGTGACTTCCCAAGGTTTCCACAGCTGGTTTTCAGTTGTGTTCCACTCATTCTATTGCTAAATAACTTAGCTTATCTACTTTACTGTCATTCAACATAGAATTCTCCATTCACTTTTCTCCTACTTTGATTTCATTTATAGCTATACTTCCAATAATTGTCTCTCTAAAAGACAGCCATTTTGCCTGGCAGGCGTGGCTCACTGGTTGAGTGTCAACCTATGAACCAGGAGGTCACAGTTCGATTCCTGGTCAGGGCACATGCCCAGGCTGCTGGATCGATCCCTAGTAGAGGGTGTGCAGGGGGCAGCCAATCAATGATTCTCTCTCATTGTTGATATTTCTACCTCTCCCTTCCTCTCTACAATCAATAAAAATATATTTTTAAAAAAGAGCCATTTCCTTTGTAAGACTAATTTCTCTTCTGTATTCTTGCTCTCTAAAGTATGGTCTCCTCCACTATATATTTATTCTCACTTAAATACTTTCCTTACAGATGCAAAAGACGCTGTCTTAAGAATTTCTCCTTCAATTTCCATCTTAATGTTCCCACCAATGACCTTTTAATTGTGAAATGTAGTAGCCTTTCATGAACTTAGTATGCTTGGCCATTCTGAAGCTTGATACTGCTTTACTCTTATTATTTCCTTCTTTCTTCCATTTTTGTTACCAAGCATTTTCCTTTGCATCCCCAATGTGATGTGATTTAAGAGCCAGTCTTCCCCCTGATTCTCTTTTAATATGAAGTATGACGTTGACAGGGCCTTTCTGACCTAGCCTACTAGGTCCCATGACTTCTAGAACAGTTCTCTCTTTTGGCCTTCCTCAATCTATCAATCACACCATCATTGTAGGCACCAGGCCTTTCTCACCCAGTCTGGGTTTTTGTAGTAGCCTGTCTTTAGTTTTTCTATTTCTGTATACCAGGGTGAAAAAAACATTTCTGTAATAGGCCAGATAGTACATGTTCTAAGCTTTTGCAGGCCACATGATGGTATTTGTCACAACTATTTAACACCGCTGTTGCTGCACAGCCACAGTATGCAAACACATGAGCACAGCTGAGTTCCAATATAACTTTATTTACGAAATAGGTAGCAGGCCAAATCATGCTTCTTTCTCACCATAATATTGTAATATCACTCTTTTGATATAAACAAAATCTTTTAATGTCCCCACTTTCACTGTCTATAGGATAATGTCTCAAATGCTTAGAGACATCAGTTAGACATCTCCAAACTGACCTTGAACTATCTGGCAACACAAACTCTTTTTCCCTGAACACATCTCACTCACATTCCTGATTTCCTTCCATACTCCCCACTCACTCTATTTACACACAGTATGTGACTCACTACTACCACTTACATCCCAGCTTAGAAGCTTCTTGGATAATAGCCACTGATTCTTCCTACTTGAAATTTGTGGTGGGGCTAGCTTTTTGGTGCTTTTTAACTTTTTCTATATTTATATTATTTTCCCATCTGGAATATAGAAGATTTGAGAATAAAGACTATATTTTTATACAATCTTGCATCATGTATTTGAACCAAACTCAAGGTTATTAAAGGCTGAGGATCAAGTATAAAGTTGTTCAATGAATGTGTAGGAAAAGTTCCTTGAAGAGTAAGAATTATCTCCTAAGTGAAACTTGCTCTGTAATTAAATGGCAGCTAAGCTTTTTTCTCCAATGCAAGGGAAGATATCTAAGACTCCCTTTATCTCAGCTAAATTTAACTTCTTTTTCTTTCCTATAAACTTTCTGAACCTCCCACTTCTCTGGACTCAAGCTAGCCCAGCAGTCTCTTTCTCTCATGCTAACATATCCAAAGTTGATGATCCTGTCAAGCTATTGCTATTTCCTTCAAAAAGACTTCTCCGAGTCTCCTAAGTAAAAAGTTCTTTTGATTAAATATAATGTGAGTATAGCTGAATAAAAATGTATACATGGTATTGATAGTTTTCTATATATAGAACTATACTATTATTTTTCAAAATACTTATATCCTATCAATGGTACTTAATAACTGGTAATATATAGCTGTCGTCTACATGTATCAATCTAAAAAAATATATTGGGAATTTCACATAATATTTCTTACTTGATTGCCCTATCACAAAGAGTTTACTGTCAGATGTTGATAGTTTCCCATTTCCTTATCTATGATTAAAGGAGAAAATGAAAAGTGAATATGCTAATATAATACTAAGGCTAAAAATTTGAAGAAAATGTTGAGAATCACTGCTTTGTTTGCTCTTAAGGAATGACATTATTATATTAGAAAGTACATATGGGGTGTAGGGAACTAAATTTTTAAAAATAATAGTGAAACTTGGAAATAATGTTATTAATAATTCAATGGAGCCAAAGTTCAATGGAATCAACTTATGTTCCCACAAATCTCACAAATATAACTTATTGGGGAAAAAATCATAATATTTGAGCTATTACAATTGAGGCAGCCTTTTCTTAACCTTGCTTGTATCTTAGGTGTGCCAGTCATCAAATACAGAACAGAAGAACATAATCAAATTAGATTAATTAGTAGATTAAAAAGCACATCTCCAAACAGAATGACAGCTTGCATAACTGCGAATAGCATTTCGTGGATTGCAAAGGGTCCAACACTGCATGAACTCTTCGGGAGAGAAAATAGAGAAAAAGGGTTAATTGCACAGTCATGCAGTAAAGTTAGGTTTCCAACAAATATTGAACCAACTTACTCTCTATTGAGAGTTCCAACACAGGGGACAGCATGCAAAAAGAAAAAAAGAAAAAAAAAGAAAAACACACAAATTAGTCGCCATCAATGCAAAGTTCCTGTATGGAAGAAAAACACTTAGAAAATAAAAGTGACAAATGTTTTTCAGTTGTATGATAAACTCAAAATAGTTTTCAAAACAAGAGTTCAATGAGTAGTATGGAAAAAGAGCATGTGATTTTCTTGTCTCCCTTTCTCTCATCTCTTTACCAAGGAAATTAAAAACAAAAAATCCCCTTTTTTTCCCAGACCCTATATCCTTGAGGCTCAACTTTTGGAAAGAATTGAAGACTAACAGACACCTGCCCCCACTTATGGACAATGCCAACATTTGCTCCCAAAGCATGGCATCCAGAATTTTTCTTTATTTTTTCCTCCTCAGAAGCAACAGATTTATAAATTATTTCTGTGAAGGCTTGGAACAATTACTATTGTTTGGAAGTAAAAAAATAAGTGTTTATACCACAACTTTTAATTTTTCCCAGATGAGTGTCATGGTCTCCTGATCCTAGGACCACAGGCAGCTCAGTACCTAGAACACTCTCCAGGAGACCAAATGTGACCTTCCAGGGCGCTCAACTGTGTCCCATTTTAGTAGTTCCAGGCTGAATTCCTACCCTCGCTTTCAAGACTCAGGAGTGTGACTTTAAGAGGTGGAAAGGACCACACAGATCATAAAATGCCAACTGAAAACAAGCACCTCAGTGAAGGTGGCTCTTTTTAACTAGTTCCCTCAGAGATAAAGGCTAGAACATAGAACAGATTTTGGCATGACACTCCTTACACTTGAGGGGAAAATGGGTCTAGAGCAGTCAAAATAAAAATCATCCCTGAACTCCTTAATATTTCAAACTTATTAAATTTAAATTTAGTTTTTAAAAACTTATATTGTGCTTGCTGTGTTCTAAGGGCTTTATAGATATAATTCACTTAATCCTTGTCCCAATTATATGAGATGGGAATTACTATTAACTCTATTTTACAGACTAGAGGCCCAGTGCACAAATTTGTGCGAGGGTGGGGTCTGGCTGGCCCACCCTGATAGGGGCTGATTGGGTGGGCCAGCTGAGGGAGGGGCCTCAGGCAGTTGGCTGGCCAGCCCCACCCCCAATTTGGGTGGGAGTGGGGGGTGATCGGGAGTGGGGCCAGTTGGGGGGAGGGGCGGCGGGCGGTTGGCCAGCTGGCCCTGCCTCCTGGTCGAGGGGAAAATTTGCACATTAGGCTTTTTTATATAGGATTAGGAAACCAAGGCACACACTGTTAATAAGTGTTGGAGGTCAAATTTGAACCCAAGCAATCTAGCTCCACTATGCATACTTGTTATCACTGTGTGTACTGCTTCTCTTATACAATTATTAAGGGGCTTTAAATTATACATTTGTACTTTATGGTCTAAATTACTGTCACACATGTATTGTGGATCCCTTACTTCCATACTGGTATCTGAAGTAAAAAATAAAAAAATAAAAAAATTATTTATCAAGTTATAGACATCAAATATTTTTAGCTTGCAAACTCTATTTACCAAATACCAAATACCTGACACACACATTACTTCTGTCCCAGGAAAGAAATCCAGCATCTATTTCAACTGTATTCAGAAAGAGCTCTTTTCTAACCCTTCCTTTCTGGGATGTCTGCATTGTACACTGGAGTTTGCCTGACATTTTAGTTGGTCTCATATCCTTACCCTAATATATCAAAGGAAAACATTCTGGGGGCTAGAGCGGGTGACAAAGGGATGAAAGGAGATGGGACTTTCATGGATGCTCATAATTTGATTTTCTAATATCCCCTTTCTGCTGGGGACAGCAGGTGGTCTGCCATGTTGGGGAAGAGGACAACTTTCAGTTATCATGGAAGCTGGCTACTATCCAGAAGCTATTAGCATAGAGACTGATATGCTGACTTCAACCTAGAACATGGGAAAACACACCTAATCATGCTCATAGTGTGAGGTATCTCCCCAACAATAGGGCCCATTCTGGGGGCAAGGCTTCAGATGGTTTCTGCCCTTTGAGCTTGCAGAGAAGTGATTCTAATTCAGTGTAAAGAGTTAACCCAACCCAGGCTTGAAAAAGTGTCCCTGATAGCATACTTAAAGTTATAGAGAAAAGTGCTGGCACATGTGGGGAAATGAACAATTCAGGCGGGGCTGAGATGAAGAAGCAATAACAAGCCAAAATGATAGGCTTTGTTCGAACATTTTCTTGAGTAGTCATTGAAGTGCTGTAAGCTAGTAGAGAAGATTTATTTACCTTTTAGAAAGTATGCTAAATAAGGCAGTGTGTAGAATTCAGGGATAAAAGGTGGGGAGGAAGTATAACAGGCAAAAGATGATGGTGTCCTGAATTAGCAGTGGGAACAGAGATTTATTTATTTATTTAAAAATATATTTTATTAGCCGAGACCGGTTTGGCTCAATGGATAGAGCGTCGGTCTTCGGACTGAAAGGTCCCAGGTTCGATTCCGGTCAAGGGCATGGACATTGGCTGCGGGCACATCCCTGGTAGGGGGTGTGCAGGAGGCAGCTGGTCGATGATTCTCTCTCATCGATGTTTCTAGCTCTCTATCCCTCTCCCTGCCTCTCTGTAAAAAAATCAATTAAAAAAAAAAAACAAACCAAAAAAAATATATATTTTATTAATTTTTTTACAGATATTTAAACGATCGAATCAATTAAGATTGAGTGAAGCCCGGATGGCATGGAGGTTGAGCATCGACCTATGAACCAGGAGGTCATGGTTCAATTCCCAGTCAGGGCATGTGCCCAGGTTGTGGGCTCGATTCCCAGTGTGGGTGTGCAGGAGGCAGCCGATCAATGATTCTCTCTCATCATTGATGTTTCTATATATCCTTCTCCCTTCCTCTGAAATCAATAAAATTATAATTAAAAAAAAGAAAAGATTGAGGGAAGTTTCTAGAATGATGCCCAAATTCTTCACTTAAGCAATGAGGGGATAGTGGTTTCATCGTATGAGATAAACCAGTGCATGAGAAAGAATAGTTTTGAAGCTGAAGATGACGTGTAGTCATGTGACTAAAAGTACATGAGGAAAAACAGGGGCTTTAAGGACATGTTTGAGAGTCATTAAAATGAAGCAGGTAATTTATTTTTCTGAGAAGGTATGAAGTTGAAAGCAGAGAAATAGATGTCTGCAAATAAGAGCAGAAGAAATGGTGTGAAAGAGACTAAGTCAGGCACAGCAGAAGAGGAAAACCAGATCTCTTCCTCCTCTCCCACAGAACAGTCCTTAAAATGACAGAAAGAACACGTTGAATAAACAAAAAGGGATGGCAATCAACAAACTGAAATTTATGAGACATTCCTGACTACGCTAATGAGACCACATTATCAAGACACTTGATACACATTGTATTTGTGTAGTCAAACAACAACTTCAAAGTAAGCCCTCCCTCCATTTCAATTGGAAGAAAGGTAGCAAGAATGGGTTGATAGGTAGTTAAGTTTGCTGTTTTAGAATTAGGAAATGGAGTAAGAGGCCAGGACATCTACTTGGGGCATGAGATGGGTAGGGAGGTGAACAGGGCTTGATTTTTGAGGACAGACTATTTGACACGGTCTCCACGGAGGACAGAAGAGAAAGATGAAAGGAAGAGAATTACCAGGCAGCCCTGAATACTTAGACAAAAATCACAGATCAGAAATGGAGAATGGCTGGAATATATAGGAATGCACAGGGATGGTTTCACCCAGCAGGGGCTAGAGTATATCGTTCCAACCTTCAATCAGCAGCATGAGCCTCTCTAGTAAAAGGTCTTTAAAAAAAAAAAAAAAAAAGGCCCTAGCTGGTTTGGCTAAATGGATAGAGCGTAGGCCCGTAGACCAAAGGGTCCCGGGTTCAGTTCTGGTCAAGGGCACATACCTTGGTTGCAGGCTCCTCCTCAGGCCCAAAGCCTGGTCTGGACTCATGCAGGAGGCAACCGATCGATGTGTTTCTCTCACATCGATATTTCTCTCTGTCTTTCCTTCTCTCTTCCACTCTCCCTAAAAATCAATGAAAAAATATCCTCGGGTGAGGATTTAAAAAAAATTGATTTGAGAGAGGGGGTAGGAGGGGACATTGGTTTGTTGTTCCACTTATTTATGCATTCACTGGTTGATTCTTGTACTAGTATGTGCACCGATCAGGGATCCAATCCCCAACCTTGGCATAAAGGGTCGATGCTCTAACTAACTTTGCTACCCAGCCAGGACTTAAAGGGTCTTAACTATATGTTTCTATTTTAGTGTCAGTAACTTAAGAGTTGATACAGAACAAGAGCCAGCAAACTGCAGTCTGTAAAAGAATGGTTTATATTTTAAAAAAAATTTAAGTCAACAGGTCAGTTAGTGACACAAGAAAATTATATGAGAACTAAAATGTCAACATTCATTAAGTTTTATTGCAAGCCAGCCATCTTCATTTATTTATACATTGTCTATGGATGCCTTCATGCTATTAATGGCAGAGTTGAATAGTTATGACAGAGATAATTTTGGCCCACAAAGCCTTATTTACTATTTGGCCCTTTACAGACTCTTGATAAAGAACTAAACTGTATTTGAAAGAAAAGTATAAAAAACAGTTGCTTGATACGGAAGGTTGCAGCTGTTGACACTTTATAAAGATACGTTTTAAAAAGGGGTGGGGAAATATCTGCTATTTTAATAATAGCAGGATATAATGCTAAAACTTGAAATCAAACCTTTAAACTCAGGATATAGTGATACTAGAGGCCCAGTGCACGAAATTTGTGCGGGAGGGGGAGGGGTGTCCCTCAGCCCAGCCTGCACCCTCTCCAATCTGGGATCCCTCTCACAATCCAGGATTGCTGGCTCCCAACTGCTCACCTACCTGCCTGCCTAACTGCCCCTAACCACTTCTGCCTGCCAGCCTGATCACCCTCTAACCACTCCCCTGCCAGCCTGATCGACACCTAACTGCTCCCTTGCTAGCCTGATTGCCCCTAACTGCCCTCCCCTGCCAGCCTGGTCACCCCTAACTGCCCTCCCCTGCCAGCCCGGTCACCCCCAACTGCCCTCCCCTGCAGGCCTGGTCCCCCCCAACTGCCCTCCCCTGCAGGCCTGGTCCCCCCCAACTGCCTTCCTCTGCAGGCCTGATCGCCCCAAACTGCCCTCCCTTTCAGGCCTGGTCCCTCCCAACTGCCCTCCCCTGCTGGCCTGATTGCCCACAACTGCCCTCCCCTACTGGCCATCTTGTGTCCACATAGGGGCGGCCATCTTTGACCACATGGGGGCAGCCATCTTGTGTGTTGGAGTGATGGTCAATTTGCATATTACCTATTTATTAGATAGGATAGCCTGTTTATCCTAGTAAATTACATTACTGGCAGAGCCTCTCTTGGACAATCACCAAAAACAATTTAAACAAAAATCTTCTAAGTACATTTGTCTTCACTGAATTAACTAAAACAACAAAAAATCAAACCAGACAAACAAAGCTAGATGGGTCACTAAAAACTGTTAAAAAAATTATACGAGGAAAAACTAAAAAGTACCCTTCCTGACAATCCTAGGGAGGGCTGTAGCTGGTTCTCCATATCTATTAAGGGAGGCCAAATAGTTCCTTTACCAGCATCAAACTCAGCTTTATTTCCAAGAGACTCTTAAAAAGTGTTTCTCCTTATTTCATGTAAATTGTAGCATCCAACTAAACTATAGTATTGTCTTAACAGACAATCAAAAATTGTGACTTCAAGAAATAAACAAGGCTCAGTCTTCTACCTTCCAGGAGGAATCAATTATTAGAGATGTTTTAAAACTTTTCATTTTAAAGTTGTATAGATTATAAATTAAAATATATTTTTAGAAAACAAGTCCACACAGATCATAACTGTCTTGTCCTTTGTCTTATATTGCCAACAAAGTACATCAACAGTTAATTTGTTCAGAATTTGTAAAAAAATTTGCATTAAGGCAAGTCCTACAGCTGTAAATAGTGGTACCAATGTCAGTATAAAATTGTACAGTTACCTACCTACAGTTTGAGAGTTATAAATTATTAAAGTTTTATTATATAAACTGCTTTAATCTTTGTCTTTAATGGGATTTTTACATTCTTGGATAAAATAAATATACCTTCTGATAGAAGATAATATTTTAAAGATAATATTTTAAAAAAATTACTTTAATGGGATTTTTACATTCTTGGATAAAATAAATATATCTTCTGATAGAAGATAATATTTTAAAGATAATATTTTTTAAAAATTACTATTTTAAAATATTGGTAATTTATTAGCTGGATTTTAGATTAAAGTGGGATTTTAACTTTTTAACTAGTGTAGTTAAGTAATGAAAAGATCAGAGATAGAAAAAAAAAGAGAAAATGATATGTGCAACAATAAACTGAAAAAAACACACAGTAAAGTGAAATTCATTAATATTTTTCTTATAATTTCCTTTCCACATCTCCCTCTCATCTGGGTTAGAAATGCTCATGTAGATACCTGGTGTCTGTCCTAAAGGAAGATACATAATAAAGTTTCACCATTGTCAAATACACTGCTGAAAACAAAATAAATGAATACATTTTACAATAGTACTGTCCATCAAAGTAAAGCAAAATTTCACAGTACATATGCAGATTATGGAGAAGTACTTAATCAAATATGTTTTAATCGACACTAAAAACTGAACAACATTCTTAAATTGTTATGGATTATTTCAATATACAAATTGCTTCTTTCAGATTACTATCGAATTATGGCTAAAGCCATATTTTGTGTTATTTAATAAAATTCTTTTCTACAAAACTGTTCTTTTAAGATAGTATATGTTTACATTAATGTTGTAATAATCACAGAAGAGAACTGCATAAAAAGTTACAAACTTACCCCAATTATTTCCTTTATAAATAGTGGAATGTTTTTAAATACAAATACATATACTCATCCTGACTAATTTATAAGAGTTCTGCTTGTTAAAATTCCCTTCAGTTTGTAGTCTTAGACAATCACTCTTCCAAGAAGCTTAAATAATTACCAGAGAGCAACTTCTAAATTATGTATGATATAAAACAATTTCAATTGTATTATTACAATTCTAGGGCAATAATAAAAATGGCTTTTTTTTTGTTTTGTTATTATTTTATTTCTTTTTTGGGCAATATACAAATGACACCTACAGGAGTAAATAATCTTAAATACTAAAACATACCTTGCCATGAGGATCAGCAAACATTCTTGTGAAAATTTCACATAGTCTTTTCAGTTCAACTCGACTGTCAAAATAATAAAGTGGCTAATTAATACCTTGTTGTAGGAAGAAGTCACTTAAAAGTAACCTTATATATAATTGGGCTTAAAAAAAATAAGCTCTCAAAACTGAGGAATTTGTAGGATTTACTTCTTAGAGCTAAATATAAATTTATCAAATACAACAATAATTCTGTTGCAACCCACTTTATTGTAAAAGCTGAAAGTTATAAGAGAATAGAATTGTATTTTATTAATGTAGCATGACAGGGAAAACTGAACAAATGTCATTCCCAGAATCTTATTCTTTTAAATGCAAACATGTTTTCTTAAATTCTGTCATTTCAGGGCTAAAATCTTTCTCAACTATGCTATTTAAGATGATATACTGAACCTAGTATTACCCTAATCCTGATGGGACTGGGGACAATATTACAATGATTTATTGCCGTGACTCGTAAAGTATGATATGCAAACATTAAACTATATTAGATAGTACATAGAAAAATTTTTATTTTAAATTTTATAGTGCTAATACTTCCTAAAATAAATACACAGCTAATAAAACCCTGATTTTAGGTATCAAATCAGAAAGTAACCTTTTATTATCCACCACACTCAAACTTACAAATTATCTGAAACTAGGTTCTTAAAGGGGAAGTCTATAGAGGTTTAAAACATTACACAGATAAAAGCAAAGAATTCAGGGGGAAAAGCAAGCAAAAGCTATCAGGAAAATAAACAAAACCAAAAAAAAAAAACAAAACCCCAAAAAAACCCACCACAAACTAAAAACCCATATAAACTTCTCTCCTTAAAGAAATCATCCCAATTCCATTTCATATTACTCTAAGATTCACATATTACACAAACACTAAGAATATACCTTAATTTTCAAGTGAACATAAATTCTTTCCTCTCACTAAAATTCAGGAATGAATTTTAATAAACCAGTCAGCTTTAATATTATGTGCATCTTATTTATTTTAATTTTAAAAATTAGTAACATTTTTCATTGAACATCTATTTGTGAATAAAAAGTTTCCTTTTAAAATGTTTTTTGCCCTGGCTGGTATGGCTTAGTTGGTTGGGCATCAACCTGTGCACTGAAAGGTTCCTGGTTTGATTCCCAGTCAGGGCAAATGCCTGGTTGCAGGCTCAACCTCCAGCAGGGGGCACAAGGGAGGCAGCCAACTGATGTTTCATTATCACATCAATGTTTCTCTCTCACACCCTCTCCCTTCCTCTAAAATCAACTTTAAAAATCTTTTTTAAAAAGTTTCTTTAGCCCGGCCAGTGTGGCTCAATGATTGCATGTTGCCCTATGAACCAGGAGGTCATGGTTCAATTCCAGGTCAGGGCACATGCCTGGGTTGCAGGCTGAATCCCCAATGTGGAATGTGCAGGAGGCAGCTGATCAATGATTCTTTCTCATCATTGATGTTTCTATCTCTCTCTCCCTCTCCTTTCCTCTCTGAAATCAAGAAAAAAAAATATTTTTTTAATAAATTTTTAAATTGATGTCAGAGAGGGAGAGGGGGATGGAAACATCAATGATAAGAGAATCATTGATTGGCTGCCTCCTGCAGGCCCCCTACTGGGGATCGAGCCCACAACCCAGGCATGTGCCCTTGACCGGAATCAAACCCGGAACCTTTCAGTGTGCAGGCCGACGCTCTATCCACTGAACCAAACCAGCTAGGGCAGAAAAAAAAAAAATTTTTTTTAAAAAATGTATTTTATTGATTTTTTACAGAGAGGAAGGGAGTGGGAGAGAGAGTTAGAAACATTGATGAGAGAGAAACATCAATCAGCTGCCTCCCGCACCCCCCCCCCCACTGGGGATGTGCCCACCCCCAAGGTACATGCCCTTGACCAGAATCGAACCTGGGACCCTTCAGTCTGCAGGCCGATGCTCTATCCACTGAGCCAAACCAGTTACGGCAGAAAAAAAATATTTAAAAATGTTTCTTTAAATAGAATAAGTGAATTTGAAAATTTCTTAGTATAATAGTACAGATCATCCGAAAGGCCTGAAGATTGGGAAAATATTTTAATACCACCTTCTAAATTCAGGACAAGTCTGTTCTATACCAGTGTCTCTAAAGTGTTATAGAAACCAAAGTCAAGTCAAAAAGTGCTAAATAGGACAACTATTTTAAGGAAACACAACTCACCTCAGTGTTCTCTGATTTTTTAGTAAGTTCTGCAAACCCAGAAGGCCTTCTTTCCTTTCTGACCAGTTGGAACTAGCACACCTATTGAGGACTTCTGCCACATCTTCGGTCTGCCGCATATACGTAGGAATACTACCATTTCGAGAACTGTAGGAGCGTTCTGAACAAGCACTAGACGCATCGCTGTTGGCATCATCATCTGAATGCATTCCATATGACTCATATCTTCTTCGAGCAGGTTTTTTCTGTTATATACATAAAGATTCTTATTAGGGGTAGCTAAAAGAACACTGGTATTTCACAATTTCCACTGATACAAAAGGACTGGTTTTTGTTTTAAAATCAGTACAAAGCATGCTGCTAAATATTTTAATAATATAATGTCAATATTTAGTTTTTCTTCAAAAAACGTGTTTTAGGATTTAGTAGAAGATGAAATATTCTTTATGGGAAGTGGTAGAAACAGAATAACACTATCGAAGTTCAGATATGTAAGTGGGAAGTGATAAAAAATGTGGGTTTTCCTTCTTTCTTCTTTTCTTGGAAAACCAAGGACTACCAAATTATAAATGAGCAGAAACTGTACTGGAAATCTGAGTTGGTAAGAAGAAAATATTACCTTTTTAAAGGATGAGAATGGATTAGGAAATGGACAATGGATTAATTAAAAAAACTCAGGTAAAGTTCTATTTTTCCTGTCTATATTTCTTTCCTCTCTACTCTCCTTTTACTTCCACTACTATTTCTCTTCCACTCCTTCTTCCCTTATACCCAACTCTCATGTCACCTTGAGAAATAAAATACAAAGAATGATGAGAACCAGTTTTGCTTACTATTATTTATAGGAGGCAAGCTCCTTGAGGGTCCTCCAAGTTTTCCACAATGTGTCTATACCATCTATTTGAATAAATATGAGAAAGTATATTTATATTCCTTTACATGTTTATTATTTAATACTAGAGGCCCGATGCACGAAATTCATGCAAGAGTAGGCCTTCCTTCCCCTGGCTGACAGCACCGGCTTCCCTCTGGCACTCGGAACCAGGGCTTCCCTTGCAGCCTCGGCTTCATTCCGGAAGGTCTTCTGGTTTAATTAGCATATTACGCTTTTATTATTATAGATATGTAACTGCTAATTATACCTTGCATATCAAAAGTGAAATGAGAGAGTAAATGGATTCTTTGATATTTCCTTGGGAAAATTAAAAGCAAATATTTCTGTAATCTAAAAATCTGTTAAATAGAATAAGTGGATTTGAAAAGTGAGAGGTGAAGACATTTCTACAAAACAGGTTAAGCACTATTATTTAAAATAGTTCCAGATGGCTATAAATTTTCCAAATTCTAAAATCTAAAAGAAATATAACTCGAATCAAATTAAAAAATTATATAATGACGTTTCCACCACTAAATGCCTTATATTAATTCAGAGATGCCAACTTAATTTAGAATAGCAGTAATGTGACATTTCCTGTGTCGAGCTCCAGGATTTGTTAAAGATATCAGTGTGAATGACATCATCTATTTGTATGAAGTACTTAAGCTTAAAGGATGAGAATCCCAATATCTACCTATTCTTAATCAAACATATAAAAGAAGACAGGATGTATGTCTAAAGATTTTATTCACTTGAAGTTTTTATAGTACACTATCATCTGTTAATGTGATAAAGGAAAGAAAAGGTTACGGTATCATAAGATTTCATAAAGTAGCAATGTCTATACCTTAGTCCGCATGTCTCCTAAGAGCTGAGAGCAGTAAATTTTTAAAGAGAAAAATTAAAAATAATGAAGAACATTTTGCTACACAGCACAATGAAGTAGGAATACATAATGCTCATAATCAGAAACATTAAACTTTTTAATATATAGATACATAAGAACAGCTTATTAGCAGGCTATGTCTTTAATCGCACCAATTAAAAAATATGTAAGCACAAAAATATCCCCTTAACCAGTTTTCCCAATTCAATCTTCCTATTTGGATCTTTCTGTTATTTCCAAAGTTAACTTTATTCCTATAATTTTTTCCAAGGTTCAAATTGGGCTTGGAAAGTCTTTTCCTAAAAACTGATAGTTATAACTGGAATACCTATACTATGCAAATAATGGAAATAGATAGAATCAATTTATTGGGATTCAGCTTTTAGCCCTGGTGGTTAAATATTCCCTATATAAGCCAAACACAAAATCTCAATATCTTAGTATTGTAAGTAATACTTCAAGAAAAAACTCATTAAATTCATAAAATTTATGTGAGCAGAATTTAACTGGTAAATCATCTGTTTAAAAAGAAACTAGAAAATATGAATTGAAAATCATAAATTTAAAACATCTGATTTAGTATCATCAAAACAAGATGTGATCAATATATCCAATGCCCAAGAAAACGAAGTTACTACTTAGTTACTTTAATTTATTTAAAAATAATCAAATGGCGGAGATAAAAAGAAAAATTAATCACATATAGATTGTCAGAGCAGAATTACATATATTACTACATTTATTACATTACAGTGATGACAAATATTTTTTTAAACTTGTTTTTAAAATTTTTTTGGCAAAACTATATTATATCAACACTGGTTAAGATTGAGCTATAGTTTTAAAAGGTACAATGTATTTTTTAATTTCAAAACAAAGATGAAGCCTTTTGTAAGTTTTGAGATTAATGTAATTTGAAAAAGGAAGTGTCATACTGAATTGACTTGGGAAACTGGCAAAAGCCCATTATTTTCATTGTTTCAAATGACACTTCCCTCATAATTTTAAATGAGAAAAACAGCAGTGATATATGTACCGCACTCTTATGAAAGAGTTTATCTGTACATTATGTTTTTATTATTTATTTATTTTTAAAATATATTTTTATTTATCTCAGAGAGGTAGGGAGAAGAGAGAGAGAAAAACATCCATGAGAGAGAGAATCATTGATTGGCTGCCTCCTGCACGCCCCACACTGGAGATCGAGCCCGCTACCCAGGCATGTGCCCTTGCCCGGAATTGAACCCGGGACCCTTCAGTCCGCAGGCTGATGCTCTATCCACCGAGCCAAACCGGCTAGGGCTGTATATTATGTTTTTAAACTCACTTAAATGTGTCAAGCATAAAGAGCCAAAAAGATATATTAATTAAAATGTATCTTGAAGTTGTACTTTCTATCAGCTCTGAAAATACAAATAAGTAAAAAACTAAACAAAATCCTACTCCGAACTAAAACAATCTCCAAATACTCAAGGTTAACTTACCCTTGAAATTATATGCTCATAGAGTATATATTCTAATCTGTGCATAAAACACATCACCAGATTAGACATCAGTATTTATATTTTACTATTTGATATTTGTTACATACCTACTAAGTGCCTGACATTCTGAGGTATGTGAAGACAAACCAGTTGGGTTCTCCCCCTTAACTACTTTCTATACCATCATTACTATATAATTACTATTGGCCATCATTTAATTTCTGACCAATTAATAAAGATCAATAATTAATTATACTGCTTTTAACACTGCTCACATTTGATCTTCCTAGATTCAATCCACAAGAATTTTCCCACCTTCCTTCTGACCCTGTGGACTGGGTTACTCATACATTAGTTTCATAATTAGAACATCTATAAAGATAAGGAAATAAAGAAAAGTACCAAGGCATCCGCTACCGCCTCCTCCACATCAGAGCCTGTGTTCAGGACTCGCATGGCACTGACAGAAGATGAGAGTCGACTTGATTGGCTGATCCCATATCCTGGACCTAATTCATCAGAAGAAGGAAAACAGTTTTGAGAGAGTCATAAATGTAACAGTGTCAGGTTAGAAACTTTAAGATCCTTAAGGGGAGGGAAAAAAAAAAAAAACCCAATGGGGAAAGCATTTTAAAAGCAATACAATATTTTCTGGTACATATAGTTTTTGGTCAATAAAACGGTAAAGGCAATTAAAATTGCTGACAATCTGTAAAAACTAAATTTAAAGACCAGAAGTTACAATACATTCACAATTAGAAGATGGAAGAAAGCATGGCTGGCTGACTAGGAGCTTACAAGTCTGTAGCATTATAATTAATCCAGCTCTCAGTCAGACCAATCTCATCCACATTGGTGAGACTAGAACAAATTTCAATCCTTAAACCAATAATGATTATTAAGTTCACTGAAGCCATACCAGGACTTTACAAGAGAAAAAAACCCTCTAATTATTATCTCTTCTCCTTCAAGACAGGCTGAATTCATTCTACAACTAAGACATATCATTTGATATTTGTTACGTACCTACTAAGTGCCTGACATTCTGAGGTATGTGAAGACAAACCAGATGGGTTCTCCTCCTTAACTACTTTCTATACCATCATGCACAATTAAAACACTTCATCCACCATTTTGGTTTTTTTTTTTTTTAATGTACAAAGATGAGGTACATAACTGAGAACATAAAACAATTCTATATTTAAAAATGACATAACTTAGATTATACAAAAAAAAAATGTACATCTGCCAATGAAAAAAATGTTCAAATAAGGTTGCCAAAGGGGGGAAAATTAGTTGGAGGAAAATAAAAATACCACAAATGATTTATTCTCCAACAAATTAAATTTAAATAAAAAACAAATTAATTTTAAAACATGAATATTATTCAATGGAAACTGAAAAAGGACAAAAATCTGAGATGAATGCACAGATGAGAGTGAAAATGTACTCATCCTTCACCTGAGGCCCCATACACATCGGGGGCGTAGAGGGCACCAGTAGATCTGGAATGGTGTCTGGAGGCTGGAATAACAGGACCATACAAACCTCATCTATTACCACAGAAACAAGGAATAGTGGCAGCACTACAGTCAGGCAAGGAGAGTTAGTTAACACTGGCATTACTTTTAATAGTTAAGGATCAGAACACTGCCAAACAGGGTAACTGAACATTAGCAATTGAACATCATCCTTGACATACAACAGATCTTACACCTTAGGGGACAGACAATCCCACAGGAGACAAAAAAAGTAAGTATTCAAATGGAAGGAAATGTCAAAAGTACAAGCATGAAACAAAAAAATGAACACTGTAGTTTAAAAAAAAAACCACTATGGTAACTAGTAATCAATAATAATCCTATCTCCTCCAATCCTAAACCCAATGAAAGTTATTACTATTCTATTTTATAAATAGGAAAGCTAAAGCGTAGAGAAAGATTAATTAACCTGATCAAAGCCACACTTGTATGGGATACACCTCAGTATCTTACTCTTTCAAGGCCTAGTATCTCACACTTACCATCTTCACATTTTTCAAAAGATAACATACATCATTTATGTTAACATAAACATTTTTCATATAGTTCATAGACTGTAAGTTCTACATTCAGTAGATTATTTAAATATTAAAGTACATTTGAACATCAAAAAAAGAACATTACAAATTTAATATTTAAAAAACCTGGACATGTGTGAAACATCTCCATGCCCTTATAGCATGTTTCTCTAAATCTAAATTTACCATATTTAAAATTTTAGATCTTAAAATCAACAAGATCACTATAAAGCCAATATTTTTCATACATGTAGAAACAAATAAGCCAGGAAAAAATGCATTTTGATATCTAACAAAATATATTACTTTTATTCTAAAAGTTACTCTTCTTCAGATATATTAATTAGAGCAGTTAAAATACTTTTCTTTCATAAATCACTCTTTCCTTTGCCACAGGAACTTAATGAATAAGAAAATGATAATAAAGATTGAGGGAAGGATTAAACAGAAATACTGCGGCACAAAATGCTTTATTAGACCTTGAAAGATGATTCATTTATTGTTAGTAAACATACTTATATATAGTTTTTAAAAAATATATTTTTATTGATTTCAGAGAGGAATGGAGAGGGAGAGAGAGAGAGAAACATCAATGATGGGAGAGAATCATTAATTGGCTGCCTCCTGCATACCCCTCACAGGGGATTGAGCCCGCAACCTGGGCATGTGCCCTGACCGGGAATTGAACCAATGGCCTCTTGGTTCTTGGCTTAATGTTCAACCGCTCAGCTACATTGCCTGGGCATATATAGTTAGTTTTAATTTTACTCAATAGAAATAATTTCTATAATGGTGAGAAAGAGTTGAACCAATATAGCAATTCCTAATGGATGAAAATCTCTGCAAAACTTTAATTAGTAGTTATCTGTTGGTGAAGATAAGAGGGTAAGAGGCAGCACTCATGTGCTTGTCATAATTTAAGCATTTCTTAGTACTGAAAATAAATGAAAACTACAGGTGCAAGTTCCAGGGAAGTTCAGCTTTGCTCAGCTCTGATTGATTTGTGATGTTTTAGGGCCCTCACACTGGCCATGTGCTACCATACCACTGAATAAATGACAAGCTATGGAATCCACCTGCTAAATGGCCTCGATCACCAGCTAGGCCAAGGGACCCTACCTATGCATGAATTCGTGCACCGGGCCTCTAGTTTATAATAATAAAAGCATAATACGCTAATTAGACTGGACATCCTTCCGGACGACCTTCCGGACGAAGCCGGGGCTGCGAGGGAAGCCCGGGTCTCGGGTCCCTACTGGTGGCTGGAGGAAAGCCCAGGTCCCGATGCCAGAGGGAAGCCAGTGCCAGCAGCTGGGGGAAGGAAGACCTACTCTTTTTTTTTTTTTTTAAATATATTTTATTGATTTTTTACAGAGAGGAAGAGAGAGGGATAGAGAGTTAGAAACATCGATGAGAGAGAAACATCGATCAGCTGCCTCCTGCACACCCCCCACTGGGGATGTGCCCGCAACCAAGGTACATGCCCTTGACCGGAATCGAACCTGGGACCTTTCAGTCCGCAGGCTGACGCTCTATCCACTGAGCCAAACCGGTTTCGGCGGAAGACCTACTCTTGCACGAATTACATACTAGAGGCATCAGGCCTCTAGTATGTAAATAAAAGGGCTATAAAAGTAAGTTCTTCTAAAACTATAGTGTATAATTAGTAGACTTAATATCCTTAACTGAAATAGGATATTTCATTAGAATCAGGAAAACTGCTTCCTTTAATAAAATTTAAGTGACTTAAATTGTCAAATGGAAGCTTTGAGATGAATCTAGAAAATTAATGACTAGACAACATATGTCTTAAAAATAGACATTAGCAATGCTTATTTTATTTTATTTATTTATTTATTGTGTTAATCCTCACCTGAGGATATTTTTTCCATTGATTTTTAGAGAGAGTAGAAGGGAGGGAGAGAGGACAGTATGGAGGGAGGGAACAAAAAAGGAGGGACAGAAGAAAGGAGGGAGAGAGGTAGGGAGAGTGGAACATTGATGTGAGAGACACAGCAATTGGTTGCCTCCTGCATGCACCCCACCTGTGAACCTGCAACCTAAATACATGCCCTTGCCCAGGAATTGAACCCACAACCCTTTGGTGTATGGGCCAATGCTCTAACCACTGAACGATACAAGGGCGGGGCAACAATGTTTGTTTTTTTAATTAATTAGTTAATTGTTGGTTGTAAATTTCCTTTACTCTCTATTATACAGATTTTAAAAGTACAGACACACATTTTTGTTTCTTCATATCTTGTGTTTCCTAATAATTCTGTAGTATTATCATTATACAAATGCAGGTGTTAGACCATTAAAAAAATCTAAGATCCTAGAGCCTAACAGAACTATTTCTAGGTGAGCAATTAGAGCCTCAGGGGAAGAGGTGCAGGAGCAGCAACAGTGGTGGCAGGCACTGCTCTGAGGGTTTTTTTCACACATTCTCTCATTAATAGCATTTTATAAACAATCCTGAGTACACACTACTAATTATCCTAGTTTTACAGATGAGGACACCCAGGTATAGAAAAGTTACAGAGCCCTAGAATATATGCTCTTAACCCTATACCCACTCTATTTCCTTCAATTCTTGAAGGTGGCACACTTATTTTATACAAATGTATAATTTATTTTACTTCTTAATGTATGTGTGTACATATGTGCACACACACAGATACTCCACAGACTAAAACTATTGTATATGAATTAAAAAGATCTCTGGCAATATACAGAAAGGGGCTCTTTGTTACCTGGGACACTTGGCTACACAACAAAGATTAAGGATATCCCTGTCTGTGTCCCCAGCTCAATGGGGTTTTCTAAGTCAGTAAAGGACAATCTAGTGATATATTTGAGCCAAATGACCCAGAGAACAATAAATTAATCTTTAGAAATTCTATACTAACATGTCTGTCGAAGGAAATAATTCCAATAGACAGTAAGACGTATGTTCTACTTAAGTGTCATAAAGTCTGAAGAGCAACTCTCCAAGTATTAGTTACCTAAATTTTATAAAATTAAAAGAAAAATCTGAAATGGCTACATGTATGTATATATAAACAAAGTACTAGTTAAAAATGTTAGAGGACCATGCAGAAATCCTAAAGAGTTTCAGTGAAAAATATTCTGCCTTTCCATTATTCTAAAATACTAAAGGCTTAAAAAAAGCATTTAACATTTTTATAACTGAGGTAAATATAATGTTATATGGTCTTATAAACAAGATTATAATAATATCTGTATAATGAGGGACAGATAGGTTCTACAGCAATGACATGACATGAGCCATATAATATACAGGAAATGACAAACTGGAAAATACTATAAAAATGTTAATTCTGCCCATTTTAATAAGTAGTTCATATATTATTCTGCAGCACTCTTTCCAGTAACCGAAGTCAAATGTCTAAGTAGAAATGTTAATATTTCTGCTGAAAAGGACAAAAGTAATCAAACAATTCATATTTCAGTTGAGAGTAAATATCTGTATGTTATATTTAAATTTTATGGGTTTATTTGTTAAGAAAAATACTGAATTCAATATTCTGTAGTTTAAATCTGTGTGATACTTACTGGATTATAAAGACAATTTGTTTATACAATGTCTAACTTGCTCATTTAAGGTAAACAAACATCAAAGGAATGTCCCAAATATAAAATTTCCTTCTGTCTCTTTCCTCAAAGAAGCAGAAAAGAGATAGAGTTGAAGATACAGTCGATACAGAAAGCTAAACCCAGCGTCCGCTGCGGTTATCACCTGGTGATAACAACAAGGGGAAAGCAGTGCACCTCACACCTGCCCAAATGCTTACCGAGGGGCTGAAAAGAACGGACAGGACTTGTGTCCCGGCTGCTCTCCCGACTGGCCTCTCGGCTGCACCCTTGACTGACACTTGGTCGAGGAATACGACTGCTTCGGGCTGGTCCAGAGCATCAGCAGCATTCAAAAGGGCGAAAACAGAAGACAGAATTTGTATTTTGGATATTCTGGTTTTATTTTTCTTTCTTGAAACCTGATCAATAACTTAAGTTTTCTAAGGTTGGGAAGAAGTTAACTCTTCCTAGAAACGAAGCATTACCAGAAATATGGTTAAATTTCTTGAATACAGTCCTCTAATTTGTTTTAGATTAGAAGGGTAAAATAATAGTTTAGTAATTACATGAATTATACTTTTAAGATAAACTATCTAATTCAATTTATAACCTATATTTCAATTTGCCTTGGATTTTAAGTTGTTTTCCTCTAACTTATAAGTGCCTAATCAGTCTTCAATGCTACCAAAACCTGAAACACAAAAGAAATAAAAGGTCCCAAGTCTCATATAGAAAATCTTACCCACTGAGAGCCTAGAAGGACTAGCCTCTCTGCTACAGCCCTGGCTCCGTGGTATCTTGCTTCTCTTCTGTGCTGAGGCTGAATTGACCAGGACTCTTTGAACACCAGAGCTCACAGTGGAGAGGGCTGTTGTGGTCAGAACTCTTCCTGGAGATCCAGACCGGCTGCCAGCTGAACCAAACACACATACAAATGTTAAAATGTGAATTCCAAGAGAACTTGCTGAAAGGATAAAAATTTAAGAAATACATCTGAGAACACTGTGCTAGTATTGTATCTAAGTGAAAAGAAAATGGAATGAAAAAGATTTATATATACCCATAACCTATGGGAAAAAACATACACTGAGTGGCCAGATTATTATGATCTCTGAACGCATAATAATCTGGCCACTCAGTGTGTGTATATATATTAGAGGCCTGGTGCATGAATTCGTGCATCGGTGGGGTCCAGCCAGCCTGACCAAGGGGAGGGGACATGGGCCATTGGCCGGCCTGCCTGCTGGTCGAACTCCTGGTCGAGGGGACAATTTGCATATTAGCCTTTTATTATATAGGATATACACTGAGTGGCCAGATTATTATGGATTCAGAGATCATAATAATCTGGCCACTCAGCATATACTACAAATACTTAAAGTGAATGGTAAATCATGTGAAATATACTTAAAATTTTGGGAGGTACAAGATACCATCTATGCTTGATAAGGACAACACTATTATGATTTTCAGAACACAAATAGTATAAAAGATTTCCAAAGAAAGAACTTTCAGGCAATACATTTCATATGGCTAAAGCCATATATTAAAAGGGAAAAATTAATAATCTGTCGCTGCTATTGTTTTTGTTGAAAATATAATAAAAACTTGCTTCATGTTAAATTGTCCTGCTGAGAATGCCTCTGAATGGGTATAACAAAGTTATTTTTAAAATTTTTACAAAATTAAATTTTAAATGTTTACAAAATTGTCCAGCTGAAAAGAAACTTGCTATTTGCCTTTAAATAGCAAAGGGATCTTGCGTGGCCACAATCTGAGATGTAGAAGTACTGAGGGTAGAATAGGACTAAAAGGCAAATGTCAAAGAAGTCAGACCCTTTCCAACCTGGTGATACTCAGTCTTGAAAGGAACAGGATATGTGGTCGGGGAAATAGAGGAGGTTAAATAAAATCTCAGAGATTAAGGCAAGGGTTTTAAAAAAACCTTAAGAAATATGTTTTAAAACTAGAATTGCCTGGGTTAACTTTTCAGGGGATGAGCTCCTTGTGAAAACATTTTATGTCTGCATTGACTAGATAACTGCAAGATATAACCTGACTCTAGATTCTGAATGGTAGGTAGTAATATAGAAAAGTTAAACCTGCACACAAATAAATCTTCATGAAAGCAACATTTCCCCTTTGTTGGCATTACTTCTCCTAACCAACAGGGCAGTCACTGCTCACCTTGTGCAATCTTACCCAATCACATTTCATTTCCATGGAGCAGAGATTAAACACTCAAATGCCAATGAGATAAGAAGGGATGTCAATGAGGGCACAGTGCTGAGTGTAAGGCAGGGAGTGGTGATTTTAATTCCAGCCAGCTGTCTTGAGGTGATACTGGCCAGGCTTGGGAATTTTTAAAAAAACTGAAGCTTTAAAATTTCCTGATTTTTATTATGTTGTGTAGTAGACCAAATAATACATGAATGAAGACAGGCGGGATGTGGTCCATGGGCTGCTGATCTGTGACCCTTGCTATAGCTTTCTTGGCTTGGATTACTGAATACAGTATAAACATATGCTTAATTCCTAAACTTTACCAGCACACTATATGAAATATAACTTCCACTGGTTATAGCAATACTGTAAAACAAAGCAGTGTTTCTAATGAAATTAACGACTTAACTATTTGAGTAGAAGAAATTCTAAACTATTGTAGGGAAATTATTCAAGTCTACTTTAAAATGTGGCTCATATGAATTATTTCATAATGTTTCAGGTGAAGAATCTTTAAATCAAGTTTCTTTAAGTTATAACCTTAGGGATACTCACAAGGCACCTATTTCTCCATGCAGTGTCTAAACTAAACATACACACCAAAACATTCAAACACCCAACATGCCACAAACTCACAATGCAACATAAGCTGATGGAATATTTTATGGGAACACTTGCAACAATATAAAAAGTGGAAATAATGAACTGAACATGTACAATATGGTATTCAGTTAAAACTAGTATAAGTTTAGGGGCAGAGGTATTTGTAGGAGACTAGAGAATTCCTTGAAGTGTGGGTCTATTCAGCAGACAGCAAACATACAGTATAGAAGGTGAGTAACCACTCCACCTATTCTAGATATATTGAATTTATCCAAATAATACAACAGTGATAACTGCAGTGCCTATGACTCATTTGGAATTACTTATACTTAGAAGAAAATATCAAGGCTCTTTCCCCAGCAAGAACTACCAAGACTAATTATTTCTAAGAAAACCACAGAGTGATGAAAAGGGGCATGATGTACCTAGGAAGTATCACACTACTAGAAAATACTCTAATTTGTAAAAATTAAAAATGGATGCCTAATTTCTCTTGTGCTGCCTAAAGTATTCAAACTACCATTTTATATGTTATGAGATATTTTCAAAGCATTACTAAATCTCCTTTGCTTCTGCATGTTTATACCTGTGGGGTCAACTTGGATAATTTTTAAAATCCAGATTTTGGTAATAAAAGACAGGCCAAGGAAAAATCATAATGGGCAATATAGCTCCAAAGTGATGGGCCATTATGTTACGAATTTCTGCTGAATAGAACCCATTCTTGATAATGAAAGTAGGTGATCAAACAATAGATGGACACATAGAGTCTACAGATTCTTACCACCAATGGTATTAGCAGATTGTGATCCTGAACAAGTGTAAAGGCAGAATTAGGGTAAGGGTTATAATCCATGTTGAGGGGAAGAGCAGATTTAAAGTGGATGGCAGATGGAAATAAGAAAGCTTTAGTCAGTTCTTAGAAAATAAAAAACTGTAAAGCAAAAAAACCCAAAAATCCCAAAACCATAGATGTCTGTAACAAAAGCAGGTACATTTAGTAGTTTTTGCAGCTGGTAAGCTGAAATAAGACACTCATGTACAAAGCAGATGAAATGAAGTTGCAAAAATAAATGTAAATTCTTCAGCTTTTCTTCTGATGGCCTAAAATCTAAATAATTAAATGTTTAAGTTTTTATTACTTAAACATTTAATTTTAAACTATAGGCAAAGAAGAACTACAACATCTTATAGCTGAAGAAAAATTACATGAAAAAGCTACACATTTTATCTTTCTTAAGACACACAGAATAAAACAAATGGCAGAGAGTGGGTTGGGGCAGGGAGACAAAGTTTCTGACAGGCTGTACAATCATTTGTACACAACCAGTCACTACCAACAACAAAAACAAAAAGACACAATCCTTAAATATAAATCTGGAAGTCTCAAACTTGGTCTGCTTTTATTTATTTTGGTTAACCATCAGAACACACCTGCTTTGATCCAAGAGTTTTTTTCTAAATGATGACATAAAAATATGGAAATACCATGCAAACCCTAATGAATTACTCTACAACAAAGTGAGATGGGTATCACAGCAATAATTCTGTAAACATATTATAAGGAAACTTGCATCAAATTCTATAGGGCCACAATATCTTTTTTCAAGAGGATATGGAATGGAACATATAGTCATTCAAATAAATAAGCAAGCAAAAACCTTTCCAACATGATTTAAATCTAAGTATAGTAAAAATGTCTTCTAGTTTTAAAATCCTACTTAGGTCTAAAACGCTATCATTACGTTCTCACTCTTTTTTTTTTTTTCCTTTTTTTAAAACATATTTTATTGATTTTTTACAGAGAGGAAGAGAAAGGGATAGAGAGTTAGAAACATCAATCAGCTGCTTCCTGCACACCTCCTACTGGAGATGTGCCTGCAACCAAGGTATATGCCCTTGACCGGAATCGAACCTGGGACCTTTCAGTCCACAGGCCGACTTTCTATCCACTGAGCCAAACAGGTTAGGGCCGTTCTCACTCTTTAGGAAAGATTTTGAAGTATTGTGGATTAGGGTTTTGAAGTAAAAAAAAAAAAAAATTATGCTATATTCTACTGAAGTAAATACACCTAAAAGTGAGGTACTTAAGTAATGTATTAAAAATCCATACACTACACACTTTGAATCTCTACTGTGAGTTCAGTCTTTAAACTTCACATTTTCAAACTTCATCATTATTTATTTATTTGTTTCCTGAAGGCCTCAGAATAACACAGTATAGAAGTACACAAAAGGAGTATAAAGTTAAGTTGACATTAGGTTTTGAATAACAAATTTTATTAGCTAAAATATATACTCTGGGCCCAGGCACTGTCTTAAGTGTATTAAATGTACTTCATACTTCACATCATTTAATCCTCACAACAATCCTATGAGAATATGCTCTTTATTTTACAGATGAGTATATGTAAATACAACTTAAAAAAATCTGGAGGGGCCATGATTCAAATCTGGGCAGTATGGCGCTGGAGTCTGTGATTTTTTTCCCTCCAATATATTTTTATTGATTTCAGAGAGGAAGGGAGAGGGAGAGAGAGATAGAAACATCAATGATGAGAGAATCATTGACTGGCTGCCTCTTGCACTTCCCCCCTACTGGGGATTGAGCCCGCAATCCAGGCATGTGCCCTTGACTGGAATCAAACCCGGGACCTTTCAGTCTGCAGGCCGATGCTCTACTCACTGAGCCAAATCGGCTAGGGCTCTGTGATTTAAATAAATAATTCTCAAACTTTTTTGTAACACAAATTATTTGGTGATCTTATTATAGACTGAATTGAATATGGCATGAGATTATGCATTCCTAACAAGTTCCCAGTGATGCTGATGCTGGTCTGGGCAGACATTTGAAGTATCCAAGACTCTAAACTACTATGACACATTGCTAAAGATTAAGTTACTTTAAAAAAGTATTCTAAAAACACACAAGGTCAGGGAAGACTGTGATATTATCCATTCCTAATTGGTTGGGAGAAGAGCCCTTACCCAGAAGGCATTTGCCATTTTTTCTATTTGTAAAATTTGTAATTTTACTGAGCATTTCTGCTTATTTTTAGGACTCTTGTTGAGTGCTCCGACTGTTACTCTCTGCCTGGATTTTTTGGCTTTGGAAAGAACAGGGGAGAATCTGCTAGGTAGAATTATATATTTACCACCCTGGCCTTCTCCAAGCCCAGCTATCTTTCCTTTGATTCCAAGATTCAGGAATCAGTTAAAAAGGAGACAAAATAGGGCTTCTTTTTCTTGATAAATCACCTAAGCAACATGGAAGATAGTTAAATCTATTCCTTTCCAAAATAGCATGTATGTATAATAACCCAGAATGACTTCCCTAGAAAAAAATTTCTATTTTTAGAGGTAAGAGCTAATGAAAATCTTTTGGTAAAGAAGGAATGGGAGCAAGCTGCTTTAAATTAATAATGCCGTAAGTGTATGTGTTACTGTTCTGGAACATGTAGAAATGGATCATTCATTTAACCTAGGCCTCAAAATTGTGCTTTTTAACAACTGGACTTATACAGAAGTTCAGCTTCCAATAAAATAGCAAAAATATAAATATTAAATTTAATAAGAACTGTAATAGTACTGGTCATTTTGTTTCCTCACTATGAATCAGTTTATAGCTGCCAAAAATGCTAACTATATTCTAATAGATTTTGGGACAAATATGAAGATACCATGTATCTGTCCTTGAATAGCATTAGCTAGATGCAACCAGATTAGATGTTAATACATGGCAATTATTTTGCCTCTAAAAAGCACAATTTTCCATTTGCAAGTTTCTGAGTAAACTGTCAAAACCTTAATACTAAGAGATCTGTGCTACTTAAAATATCTCCATGCAAAAGTTTATACAGCAGATGAAGTTTTTCTTTCTAAGTGGCAGATATTAATGATGCAGCCCTAATAACACACCAAAGACAAGACAACACCCACTCAAAAAAATTCCAAAACATGCACAACAACTGACCCAAAACATTGAAAAAAAAAATACCTTCATTTTTGTCAGGTGATGATGAACCTAAAGTATAGAACAAGAACTCAGTATGTGGCTTGTCTTTTTAAAATTAGCTTTGTCTTTATCCACTGGTCAATCTCCTAATACAGTAATATATAAGTAACACACTTATCATAACATATTACAAATATAGGAGAACTGATAGGCAATACGTACGCTGTGACTGAGACACCATTTTTGTTCGACTTCTTCCTCTGGAATCTGTCTTGGCATTTCCTATGCCAGCAAGTGGTGCTGAAAGCTTTGCTCTCACCCGACCTAAGGAATAAAATGTTTTACATAAATAAAGGCAGTTTTGTATAATAATATTCAGTAACGAGGGGGGAAATCTCACTAAAATTTTCTAATTGAGTGTGGTTTCCAAGTATTCTTAAATTCTGTAATAATATAGTCATCACTTATAGGTTATACTTCTCTTAAAATTTTAAAAATACATACTGTTTTTTATGTGTTCCACCATAAGCTAAATTTCCACCAAGGATAAGAGTAAAGTCAAACTAAAAGATTTCTATTCTTAGTTTGATTAGTCCAGTAGAATTATAACTAAGAAAGTTACAATAGACATTCTATTTGGTAATTCCAACTCTAAAATTTCAGTATCTATGACATTTATTCTCAAATCCAGAGCATATTAAATAAAGGAACAACAACCCCAAACAATTCATTTAACTGAAAATATACTTCTTCTAAAGGGATTTGCAAGAACATTTTACTAGGTAAAATATTTAATCCTGTTATTCTGTGCTAAACATCAGATTACTACAGATGGATATGGATGTGTTTACCATTGTCTTCCCCCCAAGAAACCAATTTCATTTATAAAATGATTTGAGAAGTAACTATCACACATAAGTTGGCAACTTTCTCAACACATTTCCTTCTCTACCTCTCAGCTGTACTCCATTCTCCTCTACGACACTCTTCCCCTCCACAAAACCAAGCCACAAACATCTATCTCTGGAGCTCTTAAACCAAAAGAGAGAATGCTTATTAAAGCAGGTACTTTGGTCTTCTTAAGATATAGTTTCAACCACTATCAAAGCAGAGCCAATACCAATCACAAAGGGCTCAGAATCTTTTTTATTAAAAGGTACAATTTGTAGGGCAATCACAATATACTGCCTAGCCTGATATGACTATATCAGCCACGAAAAATAACCGGAATATTAAGGAGAAATTACAAAATTAAGATAAGAGAGTAAGAATTGGGAATAAAACAAAAGCAAAACCAGAAGTATAGTTGGTAGAGTCCTGCACTCTATCAACTTCTTCAAGGTTCCATAAAAAAGCCCATAGTTTAGGCCTTTCACCCTTTTAGAGTCTGTTTAGAGTTGGATACTATGTTCTCCTGACTAAGAAATAAAACAGAAAGATAAAATTATTATTTTTGAAATAGATAATTTATCCAATATAACAAAGAAATTAGGATAAGTTAAGTATTGGTACTACATTCTAAATTACAATAACACAGTGCCAGAAACCATTTTCATAAAGAATTCCAACTTAAAACATAAAATATGAAAAGATTTCAAATATATCAGAGTAAATATAAGAAAAAGAACAAGTTAAATCTATTTGGTTTTGTATCACAAGAAAGTGTCACATCCATGTCAGACTTAGGAAAAAGAGAAAGTGTATCCAATCAGATATTTATTAAGACAGACTTCATGTAGGATAAATATAAAAATTGAATTTTTCCCTTCTCTACAAACCAAAAAGCAATAAATATTAATTTTTAAGTAAGCGGGCTCAGTAAAATAAAATATATCTAGCAAGTGTTTTGTACTCTCAAATTCAAATCACATATGTAATACCCCAGTAACTAATTCAAAAACAAAGATACAATTAAAAGCTGAATAAACACATTTAAAAGCTGATGATATTTAAACTCCAATAAAGCAATGGCACATGCTTCCCCAAAGTATAAGTGAGTTGGCATACATTAAAAAAACATAAACACAAAAACAAAAGAAAAGCATTACTGTCACTATGGAAACAAATGGAACTGTGTGCTAACTTTATACTAGATATTATTAAACATGTTAAGCAATTATTTTTTTTCCAGCATGAGATGATTGAAGATACAAAGCAAAACTCCAGAATGAAGAATTAAAAAAAATAAAAAATCCACATACATAACTAACACAAACCAAGCATAAAATGTAAAAGCTACCACAGCTGGCAAATAATATGGATTTGCAAAGAAATTAGCCTATTTTAGTTTTTAATATTTAATTCCTATTGATGAAAATATTAATATAGAGGTATTTGTGTTACTAGCAAAATGTATAATTCTTACCATCTTCAGATGCTGTTCCTAAATAAGAGAAATAAAACAATAACATTTCAACAAATTCTGCCAATACTAATTGTTAAGACCTACTTTGTGACTCCCACCCAAAACTAAAATGAAAGGGTAAAAACAAAACCTCCTACTCTTAATAGTCTTCAGTTAAGGTTCATTTTGACAAAGAACAAAAATTGAGGTAACCTAATGACTCACAGCACAAAAAAGGTTAAAACTAGACAACTAAAAATGGCAAAATTCCATAACGTAAACTTTTTTCTGCTGTATTTCTTACTCAAAATTTGAAATAAAGAAGAAAATCAGAAAAATTAATCACTCAAGAAAGATGCAACTGTCATTACGTCCCTTTGAAATGAAGATTTTTATAGATTTTTCCAGAGTAAGAGTATTTTTGGTGCATTTTCAAAGTTAGTCCACAAGAGAACTAGAAAAGCTAACTGAACAACATAGGAACCAAATCCACGACCTAGGCCTCATTAACCCTGTATTGTCACCAAAGCATTATAAAGACCTATCAATCCATCAGCTATTTACTTAACATTTATGTTTGCTCCTTAAGATGTCAATGAAAATAAGCAAAAATGACCAAACACAAATATCATAGCTCACTATTACTAAAGGGCAATAACAGATGTCTCTCTGTGTATATATAGATATTTTAAAAAATATAGGATCGAGCATCAGTCAGAGTAACACATCACATAACAAGTGTTTTGTCAAATAGGCTGATGTTTCTGACCCAAACAGGAAAATATTTTGATCTGAAAAGTAAGAATGATTTGTTTTTAAAGGATCCATAATCTCAGTGGTAGAAGTCATATCAAGAGTTTGATGAACTTTCATTTCATTCAAAAAATTTTAAAAATTAAATATATTAAACATTAGAGAAACATAGAGACTAATATAAGTAACACTCATGTGCCCAATGTTCCATTTCTTCAGAGTGAAAGATACATCAATTTCAGAGATTATGTAAAAATTGACCGAAATAATACAATTCTCCATTTTTCCTAGATCTCATACTGTGACTTACAGATTCAATATCTTCTTACAAGCTCTTTTATAAAACTCAAATTCCTAGATAACATGAAGGTACCTAATGCAGTGAAGGGAAAGTGTGGACAAAATACTGTGTATTAATAGACAAAAAAATACTCCCAGATAAAAAAATACCATATTGAATCAAGTAACAAAAAGTCATTTGAATAATGAAATGAAAAAGGCAAAGCTTAAAGTGAGCCAAGTTTTGATTAAATGTTAGTTTAAAAGTCACTCTTAAAAATATAGCATCTGTAACTTGCATTTTATATTCATAAATAACCAAATGAATCTGAAAAACATGTCATTTGTCTCTGTATCAGAGTTAGTAAACTAAAGAATTGAATCCAATAACTTATGAGATTCCTTTCTATTCTTCTAAGTCTGATATATTAGAGAAAAACTTAAGAAATAAAGATTATTACTAAGAGCTCAGGTAAAAGCATTTAAGATAACTGATTTAACTTATAAGCAATAATCTAGTATTTAGGTAGACTAGGAAACCCCAAAATGGATATGCCTAACCTAAAATAAAATCACAGCATCGTGCAGGCATTTTCACATAAGGATTGCTGCTAAATAAGCAGTCTATTTTCAGAAATGAAGAAAATAAACAAAGATATTAAATAGAATCCAAGAACTATAAAAATCTTTAGTAATAGAATCAGGGAGTTCTTACCATCCATCTTGTCAGAAGTATCCTCTATGATGAAAAAGCAAGTAAAGAACAGAGGAAAACTTAGTATATTAGAAAAATGAATATATAAGACCCAGAAAACATTATTTTTAAGAAGACAGAATTCTGTAACACGTTAATCAATAAAGAAATTTAAAAAAGAAGAAGACAGAATTCACAGCATAGACATACATATGAAGCTTGTTTTCAACTAAAACATTAAATAAGGTGAGGTTCCTAGTAGATAGAGACAACAACAACAACAACAACAAAACCTCTGAGTCTGATTTTCACTGGCCTAGAGAGAGAAGTTAGCAAAGCCCATGTCCTAATCTTGGACCCTTGCCATCATCAGGCAAACCCTCTGCTCTTGTCTGTTGAGTTTCTCCTAATCAGAGTCACACCTTGCCTTGCTTATTCTTTTCCTCTATAGCCTACAGGAAACCCAAAATTCTGCTCTTTAGCTCTCACATCATTATCTTATCTAGTTCCTTGTTGCTTCCCCACCCCATCCTTTCTTAGAACACCCAGGCCCTATAAAACCTTAAGTCTGGATAAATCTATTCAATGTTTCTACTCCACTACTTGAGGTGCCCAATAGAGAAAATTACAAAACCATGAAATCATGCAGACTGGCACAACAAAAACTGGGATAATTATCAGGCTTTGTGTCTGTGCAAGAAAGTACTGACATATCAAGTTTGAGTTGATCTTAAGGATCTTATGGGGCAGGCCTTTGGGAACTTTGTTTTGGGTGCACCCTATACCAATGAAAGGTTATTCTGTGTGCAAGATGAGGGGTGGAGGGAGGAATACTGAGGTCTTAAGCCAGCTTCCCTGGGCAGAAACACTGGGAATATGTTCCTGCTTTTCACTGCTGGAGGAGGGAGCACTTTACATGCAGCCCTCATCTTCACCTCTGGGAAGGAGAACTTTGAAAGGCTAGCTGATGTGTCTTTTCCCCTTGCTGATCCTGGTACATGTCCTTTCACTGTAATAAACCTCAGCTGTGAATACAACTGCCTCTGAGTCCTGTGAATCCTTCTATCAAGTGCCCAAATATGGGTGGCTGTAGGGAGTCCAGAAGAATGCCCACTACTTGTGCCCCCTCAATGGCTATTCCAAAACTCAAGCCACTTCTCAGACACCCTGCTTTTTATTAGCACATGATCCTGACTCTGACTCCCCAGGCGTTATCACAACAACCTCCCGGATGACAGTTTTCTTAATGGCCACTCCCCAATCCCCAAATACATCTGAATCTACCTCCTTCATTTCCTTCTCTTCTACATCAGCAAAACTGGTGCCCCTTCCACATCCAAGGTGAACTTCCCAGCTATGCTCTATACTCCCATTCCTAAGGCCTTTCATGAAAATTTGGTCATAAATTATTTCTTCTCATCCTTGCATTTTTAATTTTGTCTCTCTACTAACTGTACCATCTTAGGATACAAACATATTTAACTCCTCTGATCTTAAGAAACAAAAAGTTCATTAACCTTTTTTATTTTATTTTATTGTTATTTTTTTCCAGTGCTTTTTAGAGAGAGTGGAAGGGAGGGGGGGAAAGGAGGGAGGGGGAGAGAAAGAGAGAGAGAGAGAGAGAGAAGAGGGAGGAGAGAGGAGAGAGGAGGAGAGAGGAGGAGGAGGAGGAGGAGGAGGAGGAGGAGGGGGAGGGAGGAGAGGAGAGATGGAGAGAGAGACGGAGAGAGAAAAAGAGAGAAACATGGATTGGTTGCCTCCCACAGGCACCCCTACCAAGGATGGGGATAAAACCTGCAATCCAGATATGTGCCCTAGACTGGGAATCACACCCAAAATCCTGCCATTTTCGGGCCGATGCTCTAAACACTTAGCAACACTGGCCAGGGCCGTTTTTTCTTTTTAAAAAAAAGCTAATTAACTTGAACTACAAAAATTCCCCACAATGTTCTTTCAGCGCTTATCAAGCACAGCAAAAATTTATAGATTCTTCTCCCAACTCCTTCCACAATTAACTGAAATCTGACTCCTGTCCACATGACACCAACAAAACCATTTATTTTCTTTTCCATTTTAGCAATTCCATAAACCCAGTTGTTGAGAACAAATATTCATAAATATGCATAAATATACCAAAGTTTCCTTAACATAAATTATTGTCTCCCATGGCACCAAGCTTTCCTCTCCAGAATCAAGTTTTAAAGGGTAAACTCCAAAACACTCCTAATATTCCTAGTTTCCAAAGGATTTGGTACTTTAGTGGAAGAAAATACCAAGAGCCACAGGAAACTAGCTCGTCCCTGTGAACCTGGGTCAGATGAAGAAAAGAGAATGGCGGACAGGATACCTTTCCCTTCTTTAATGAAGCAAACATGCAATTCAAACTTTAAAGAACCAAAAGAAACAAATTAAGTCAATCTCATGGCATTATTCTAGGCCCGTGGTCGGCAAACTGTGGCTCGCGTGCCACATGCGGCTCTCTGGCCCCTTGAGTGTGGCTCTTCCACAAAATACCATGGCCTAGGCGAGTCTATTTTGAAGAAGTGGCGTTAGAAGAAGTTTAAGTTTAAAAAATTTGGCTCTCAAAAGAAATTTCAATCATTGTACTGTTTATATTTGGCTCTGTTGACTAATGAGTTTGCCGACCACTGTTCTAGGCTTTCTTATGAAAAAAATATGTTGCAAATTAGCTTTCTATTTCACATTAAAACATTTCAAATATAATATTTTTGTGGTATTACAATGAATAGATATTAAATGTATTTTATTTTTAAGACAGGATGAATAAGTTTTATTTTTATTTGTTTTCCAGTGTTTCCTCACTTAAAAAAGGAAAAACTGGAAAACAAATAAAAATAAAACTTATTCATCCTAAGTCTTAATATAATTCATGTACCATAAAATTCACACTTTTATAGTATACAAATCAGTGTTTTTAATATACTCACAAGGTGTACAACCCCCATTACTACCTAATTCCAGAACAGTTTCATCACTCCAAAAAGAACTCAGACCCATTAGGAGTCACGCCCTATTGCCCTGACTCCCAGCCCCTGACAACAACTAATTTACTTTTGGTTTCTGTGGAACCACCAAATCCGGGGTATCAGGATGACAATCCAACCAAATGACCTAACCAGCCAGGGAGGAAGGCACCAATCTTAACTTTCTTATTATATTTACAGGTCTTTCAATTTCATTTGTTTGATTACAGCTGAGGTTCAACATTTGTTCTGGTGTTTTGGAGGCCAATTTTGATACATGATTTTCTTGATTTATGTAGAATGTTTTTTCTATAAAAATAAGCTCAGGTGTTTCTCATACATAAGTATGTGACAAAACCTTTTTCCCTTTCAGTTTTCAGCCATTTGACTTGTTTTCACATGATTTAAATCTGAGGAACTCTTCCCTCATGGGTTTTTTGGCCTTTATGTTTAGCAATTCCTTTTTCCACCTGAGATTAGATGAATAACTTTTATCAAGTTGTTCTATGTTTTTGTTCAACATTATAGTCATCTGGAATACATTTTTATATGGTGTAAAACAAGGTTCTAACTTAACTTTGTAGCAAATGGTTAAGCCATGTGTCTAGATACCATTTACTGAATAATTTATCTTTTCCTTACTGAATGTAGCTGTTAACTTTATCATGTACTACATTCATACTAAACTCACCACTTCCTACTGTGTTCCAATTATCTGTCTACCTGTTGTTCCACCAGTACTACCCATGAGAAAGAAAAATGAAGCAAAAGGCAGAGATAAACAATGTGGATAACCAACCTCCAACTTTAAAGTTGATGGACATAAAAAGAAAACTCTGAGTAGCCTTAGGAAACGTAAGTTTAAGCTTTGATTATGATTATGTCTTGCAGTTTTCCCAGACCCTCAAAAGGCTTTATTTTCTTGGTGAAGGAAGAAAAGTGGAAGAAAGAGAACAGAGAAGCTGGATACAAAGCCGGTATCGTTCCTAATCTTCCTTAGTAACCAGTGGTTGGATGTGGCAGTAGTGCGAATGCTATGAAAATGCTATAGGCAAACCATGGAATCAAGAACTTTTCCTTTGATCAAGATGATTAGGAAGACGACAAGAGGGAAAAGTGGAAACGTGATAGCTTACATACCTCAGAACCATGTCCCAAGTATAGAATCATATTAAAACATATGGACTATCCTTGACGGGCAAGAATAAAATAGAAATAATTATAATATTACCACCATTCTGACTTCACTGAAACAGGGAGAAAACACAGTATAATTTCCCACAATTAGCTGTCTTACCTAGTGATGCATAGGAACCTGGATTCAGGGCACCTGCACCCAAGCGCCCACTCCGCATAGCCTGCCCAGCAGCATGATGTGCCTTGGCACCAGCAGCAGCGTTCACATCGATGTCACTTCTCGAACGCTGCAGGCTTCCTGGAAGGGAACCAGCTTTGCTGCTGCCTGCTGATACTATGGAAAACAAAGCAAAGGTAACCTATAGTATCTAAATCACTGCAAACAGTATTAAACTTACATAAACTTGAATCACGATAATGCCTCATTTTCCTCTTCCATAAAATGGGAAAAAGAACCATACTTTGTAAAATTCATAGGACTGTTTTGTAGATAAAGAGGTGATTCTTATGACTGCCCCATGAAAATGAAGCTCTATACAACTAAACAGATGGCAGCACTGGTTTTCCACTATCAGAAAAACACAAGGACTAGTCCAGGAGTGGGGTCATTCAGAAACAATGCAGGTTCTGCCATGCTTAGGCAATGCAAATAGGTTATTAAATTTCTGATCTTCAGTTTTTCAGTTTTGAAAATGAAAAGTTTTACAGCCCAGCTGACATGGCTCAGTGGTTGAGCATCGACTCATGAACCAGAGAGTCACGGTTCAATTCCTGGTCAGGGCCCATGCCTGGGTTGCAGACTCCATCTTGGGGGTATGCAGGAGGCAGCCAATCAATTATTCTCTCTTATCATTGTTGTTTCTATCTCTCTTTCCTTCTCCCTTCCTCCCTCTGAAATCAATAAATATACTTTAAAAAAAAAAAAGGAAAAGTTTTACAAACAGTGAACAGTGACCCACTAATAGGCTGTGAAATCAACTGAGTAGGTCATGACAAGCATTTTAAAGAAATGAAACAATAGGAAACAGAGTACATCCATCACAACTAAGGGTAAGTAGTACTTTGTGAAACTTCAAGTAGTACTACATGTGTATTACATGTATGCAATACACACATAATATATGGATATTGTAGGCACACAATTGTATACACTATACTGTATATATTATATGTAGTATATGTATATGGTATACAAATATAGCTACAGTGTATATGTGTGGTATTAGATCACTATATAAAATTATTTTCTCACTGTAGGTCAGATCAAGAGTTTAAATGTTTAGAAGAATTTAAAAGCTATACTTTAAAAGCACATCAAAATAGTTCTTAAAAGCTAAACCATTTAAAGCAATAGTTTTTAAACTGTTTTAATGTGACCCACAGTGAGAAAAATCATTTTATACAGTAACTTTTACTTTATTTATAGAATAGCCTTACTCTGGTCCTTTATTTATTAAATAAAAAATGTTATGACTCTTACTTAAAAAGGCAAATTACCTCTTCCAGCTACAGTTGATGGGTTTGCTGTAGACCATTTGGAAGAAAAGGGGCGACTGCAAGATAAAAGGAAATACTTTAGGTAAGAAGATGTAATTTATCTCTTATAACAATTGGTAAAATACCACTGAGTTTTCTAAAGAGTTGAGAAGTACGTTTAATTTCCCTTTTACAAATCACAATACAACAGTTGTTGTTACATATCAATCACATCTTAATAGCTGTGAAGCAAAGATAAAATCAGTAAAAATGAATAAAGACTGTAAACTACAGAGACAGAGCTCAGTTTGCTGTTGTTCACTCTGGTCCTTGCACACATTATAATGCTCACCACATAGGACTCAATAACTCTCCAATACTTGTATTCTGAAATATTTTACTTAGAGGTGGTGTTATTTTTAGCAGAGGGAATTCAGAGTAACTAAAATCTTTCTTACCTAAGTCATAATGGTTGTGGCTATTGGCAATCTGTGCAGTTACCACGTAGGTATCACACCACCTATAGCAGTGCTACTGAGCGAGTGGGTGGGGCCAAGAACAAAGGCTAAGAACTACCACTGAGGATAACATGCACAATCAGAAAGCAAAGCAGCTCCAATAATCAAAGAATCCACATCTCTCAATAACTCTTAATTATCTTTATGCAATGGTATTGTACAGCCCATAGATAAGAATATACCTAAATATGGAAGGAAGATCTGAAAAGTATATCTATAAATTTTAAAGGTGGGGGAAGAGAAAAGCAAAACACCAGGTGCCTCATTTGCCTCACTCTGGTCCTACTCCTGCATCAGAGAGCTGCCAAGGAAACCAACAATCTTTCTGTCTCCAGAGACAGAAATTAGAGAGGTAAGCTCACATCCTGTGAGCTGTTCTTCCTGGGGAAATCTGCAGGTACCTGTGGCACCACTAGGGAGTGCAGAAGGCATCTGAGACGTTAGCAGTCTCATAGGGCTAGAGAGCCAGAAAATAGGGTTACGGCTGCCAAGCAGTAGGGTTTGCAGCAGCCAACACAATGACGAGAATGGAGCTAAAGAGAAGTGAGTCAGATACTAATTTTGCCCCTTGAGGGAACGGCTGAAATCTGAAGCTGTGCAGGTGAGGAACGAAAGCAGTGGAGTTTTCACCAGTTTACAGTGTTGCCTAACAGTTCTGAAAATGACTTTAGAGTTTCCATGACAATTCCTCCATTGCAGTGCCCCAGAAATGGACTACCTACCATATAAACTATTTTGTGGATATTTTTAAAAAACGTATATAAATCAGTGCTTCCCAAACTTTTTTGCAGACATGAACATATAGAAACAAAATCTGAATCACTAAATTCTTTACCCAAAGAGAAGTTACTGTATACCAGCATGTAATCCAACCCTTGAGACATTAGACCAAAGAAAATGAGTACTATTTCAGATCATCATTCTCTCAAGGCTTTAAGGGAAAGCAAGCAGATACTCAAGTATCCACCCAACTGAAGGCACTCTGGGGAGTTGGGGAGAGGGAGAAATCAGTAATTATCATTTATATGACCTTACTTGAGACTTTCTTGTGAACTAGATGAAGACCTGTCAGACTGTGGAAGAGATGCTACACTGCCAGAACTCTTTAAGTACGTTTGAAGACTCTTCTGATAAGATGGCTCAAGGGAATTATACAATGTTTCAGCTTCACCAGGAAAGTGGTTTCTAAGACCCATATATGTCCTGTAAAGCAAATGAACAAATTTAAAAAAAAAAAGAAGAAAAAAGCACAATAGCTTTACATTATTAGTCATTAAAAATAAAATGTATACATTCAAGAATGCAGGTGAGCATGTAGGTTTTTAAGACACCCACTGTATCTCAAGTGAATGCTTTTTAAAGTTAACAAGTTTTAGAAAAATGGTAGGCTTTTGAGAAAAGCAGATCAAAAGAGATCTGCTTTGGGGCTTGGGTATACTACAAATCTCCAAACTTCAGTTGCCAATCTTGCACTTCAAATGTTAGAAAAGAATGAATACCAACTGCCCCACACAGTATCAGGTATATAACACATGCTCAATAAGTGACAGTTATTTTATTCACAATAAAAGGGGAGATGTATTATGATGGACTAGAAATACTGACGACTATACACATGACAAAAGGAGGTAACTGTGAGACATCTAGTACAGACTTAGTGGAGGAAAATCAATCTCAATTTCACTGAAGAGCTAATCAAAAGTAGAATAACTGGGACAATTCTAATATTTTCATTCTCCCAATATAATTCCTTTCAATGAAAAGACTAAAGTATTTAAACTGTCACGAAAATACATTATGGACTTACTTTCTTGCTTCCACTCTGGCCTCAGCATCAGCATCATGAATTCCCTTTTTAATAGTTTCAACCAAGACGGCTGCATGTCTATAAAATAAAACATCTTTAGTGTCATGTGTAAAACTGTATTTCACCACAAATAACACTTAATGCCTATGTGTTACACATCAATCACAAAGGAGAAGGGAAGGTAAAAAGATTAATCAGTGAACAATGATAAATCTAAGGCTGCAAGATTTTCTAAGAATCCACCTCATACATTTCATTCATATTCAGTTTCCTTCTGACAAGTTAAACATTATAAACCTGAAAATAATTATTTGTATATGAGATCCAAATAATGTATAAATATATAGTACTCAAATTTTATATTTGTAATGAATAAAAAATGATCTTCTGTGTGGTTCATCACTAACCCACCAATGTAGAAAATGATTTGCTAATAGTATGATCAGTTATAAAACTGAATAGGAGCTGCCACACACGAACTTAAAGAAAACTTGGAGTTACTAGTATATCATGCCTACATTAAACAACAAATTCTATTTTTTTTAAAAGGGGCTGTGGACAAATTTAATGATTTCCATAAAAATGGTAAATCAGCATCATTTTCAGCATAAATGTAGGCATATCCCAAGTTCCAAACTTGAAACCAACAAGAAATACAGCCATACAAATAGCCAGTGACTACCGAGCTACCTACATTTTCCTCTTGCTCATCTTAGAACAAGCACTGCCCATGACTCCTGACAGCTGGTGTGGAGAAACTTTTTTTTCTTTCTTCCCTCGGAAAGGGAGTGCCTTCCTTCTCTCTTTAGTCATTAATTACTTGATGAATTGCACCTTGGTAAACTTGTCTCACATGACTAGAGATACATTTTTAATTTTTGCCCAATTTAACCTGGAGTATCTTGTATGATTCATTCTACTTAAGAGACCCTCACTCACCCCACAAAGAAGAAAATCATACCATTCATAACTGCAACAAATAAAAGGAACATTACACCACTGTTTTAAAGGAAAACCAATACAAATAACTTTTAAAGCAAAATGGGAAATAACGCAAAACCAACACCATCAACTTCTAAAGAACTGGTAACACTGGGGAGGGGAAGGAGGGAGGAGAGGGAGGGCTGATGCATACCTTTCCAATGAATGAGTCTGCCACTCTTGTAACAATAAATCTAAAAATTCAAATGAACGCCTGAAAAAGAAAAGTTAATTATAATTAAATGTTATAACGTTATATTAATTTATAACTAAATACTAAGTAGCACTTTCTTCTATAATACTGCACTTTGAGCCCTGAATTGAAGTACAAGCAGCCCTCTGTATCTGTGGGTTTATACACTTAGATTCAACCAACTAGGGACTGAAAATATTAGGAGTGGGGGTCCCCCCAGAAAGTTCCCAAAAGCAAAATGAATTTGCCACACACCAATCAATATGCTGAATCCACATGAATGAAGTGATGTGTAAGGCACACCCTGCTATAGCCTATATACAAATATAGGTTATATGCAAATACTACTCCATCCTACCTAATAAAACAGTAATATGCAAATTGACCGCACATTCGCCACGCCCACCAGCCAATCAGAGCAAGTATGCAAATAAACCCAACCAAGATGGCAGTTAATTTGCATATATAGGCGCCCTGCGCTGACCCCCTGCGACGGATTGCAGGGAGCTGGGGTCCGCTCTGGCACCAGACCGAAAGCCTCCGCCTGAGGCTTTTGGCCTGGAGCCAGAGCGGACACCCAAATCCCCACTTTCGATGATGGTGGGCGTGGCGAGTGGACCCCCTGCCATCGAAAGCGGGAAGCTGGGTGTCAGCTCCAGCACCAGGCCAAAAGCCTCTGCTGGAGGCTTTTGGCCTGGTGCACGAGTGGACCCCCTGCCATCGATTGCAGGGAGCTGGGGTTTCTTCGGCCTGGTACACCAGTGGACCCCCTGCGATTGATCACCTGGGCAGGGAGCTGGGGGGTCTGCTTTCGGCCTGGTGCACGAGCAGACCCCCTGCAATCGATCCCAGGGAGCTGGGGGTTGCTTCGGCCTGGTACACCAGCGGACCCCCTGCAATTGATCACCTGGGCAGGAGCTGGGGGTCTGCTTTCGGCCTGCTGGGGGTCCGCTCCTGCCCAAGAGGCTTTCGGTCTGGGCAGGCCTGGGCAGGGGCTGAGTCGGTGATCAGAGGGAGCTGGAGAGGACTGCCCAGGCCTAAAGCTTCGGCCAGAGGCTTTAGGCCTGGGCAGGGCCCAGCCCTCCATTGGTGTGAACTATAGAGGAAACACCTTTTCTGACTGCACATTGGCTAAGCTTCCTGTATGCCACTGGTAATATTCTTAGTAACTTGGGTAATAAGAATCCAAAAAGGTGATCTAGGGTTTTTCCACACTTCTGGAGAAAAAAATGAAGGTCTGCTGCTGGAAGGCTAAGAAATGTCATATCCTGCCCTAGCCGGTTTGACTCAGTGGATAATGCCTCAACCTGCAGACAGCAGGGTCTGGGTTTGATTCTGATCAAAGGCATGTACCTAGGTTGCAGGTTCCTCCCTGGCTGGGGCCCAGATCAGGGCTCATTCAGGAGGCAACAAATCAGTGTTTCTCTCTGTCTTTCCCTTTCTCTTCCACATCCTCAAAAAGTCAATGGAAACATACCCTCAGGTGAGGATAAAAAATAAAGAAAGAAATGCATATCCTATGAAAGACACATCTTGAAAATGCCTAAAGAAAGTTGTCATTTTTTCTTGGTGAAGGGACTGGAGTCCGTGATGATGAAAACACCTTGGTGGCTGCGGTGACTGACAGTGGCTGCAGCAGTGGGGTGATGGGGCTGGTGCCTTCCCCTGACCAGCCCAGTTGCCTCCCACAAAGGGAGGCCAGACTGTGGCTTAGGTACGCTCCCTGTGGGGCGCGGGCCTAAGCCGTCAGTAGGACATCCCCTGAGGGCTCCCATTATGTGAGAGGGGGCAGGTTGGGCTGAGGGACCCCCGCCCCCCACCCCTAGTTTTGTATAAGAGACCTGAGCACCTACAGATTTTGGTATCCATGGGGATCCTGGAATCATTCCCACAGATTTCTAAAGACAACTGTACAAGGTATGTTTTCGGTTATCTTAATTGTCAAGTACTTAACTTACTTTAAGGTTCCAACTATTTCTATGCTAAGTAGTTAAAAAAGACTAAGAGTTCCCCATACATTTAACTTAAAATGCTTGTCAAATGTAAAATTAACAAATTCCATTTAATTTTAAAAATACTTATCAAATACCTACTATGCACAAGATATTGAAGACATATAATGGTAATCAAGAAAGATGTGATGGATTTTCTATTTTTAAAATGTTTCCTTAAAAAGATACACATTTGATTTTTAATCAAATATCTGTACATTTTCTCCTAAGCCTTCTAGTCCTCAACTTCTTCAACCGTCTCATTCTTGAGCTTCTCTTCTTTCTTGGCATCTAATGACGATACTTTTTCTCCACCTATCTTTAAACAGGTGCTCACCTAGTTTGTGTTGATCTCAGTCCACTTCCCTTTATAGTCAACTTGGGCAACATAATCTGTACCTGACTACCAGCTATGCTTCTAACATCTAGTCAGCATTGGTTCAATTCAACATCTTTACATAGGCAGTGAAAGTCAACTCAAACACTACATACAAAAGAACATATGAAATTTTACCCTCTCAAGCCCACTCTTTTGGCCCATATTACACAGATCAGGAAATGAGAAATAGGGAAGTTAAATTAAGTTGCCCAAAGTGACAGAGCTGTAACCCCTGGCATTCTGACTCCAGAGTTCACACTCTAAAACATTTGACATCACCGCCCTCATCCGTACCCAATTATCAGGTCTCCTTTCTACACTTGAAATCCTTTGAATTTATTTATTGAATAAAATCTCCTTCAATCAATTATCAACAATATAGCTCTAGTTCAGACCCTGCCTCTCTTCAATGAGTTATTAATATTCCCACTTATTTAAACCATTGTGCCTTCTTAATCACTGTTCATAGCTGGAATAAAAACTCGGATCGATGACACTGCCTCCTCACCAAAAACTGTCAAAGAATGAAACAATGTCAAAATTTCTCTTTATGACATTCAAAGCCCTCTATACTGACTTCAACCTAGTCCTGGCCCTTCCTCCTCCATCCCATCAGGCACTTTTCCGACGGAAACCTTCCACTATGTGCTCTGGCCTCAGTGGCCTATCTGACAGCTCTGCAGTGAGTGTGAGTTTTACATCTCTGTTTAGGTTATACCCCACTCACTGCTCCTACAGTTATTGAATTGCTTTCCCTTCTCAAGGAGTTCTAGGATGTACTTCCTGACTCCCTCTTCTCTGTTACATTCTTATTCCTCAATTACCATTTTCCTAAACAGAGATTGGTCAACATTTTCTGTAAAGAGCCAGAACAGTAAATATTTCAGGCTTTAGGGATCACATACCATTTCTATCTCATATTCTTCATTCCCCCTTTCACCCACCCTCCCAAAATGTTAGAAATAGCCTTGGCTGGTGTAGCTCAGTTGGTTGGGCATTGTGCCATGTACCGAAAGATTGCCAATTCGATTCCCTGTCAGGGCACATGCCCAGGGTTGTGGACTTGATCCCCAGTAGGGGGCGTGCAGGTGGCAGCTGACTGATCTCTTGCTCTCACATTAATGTTTCTCTCTCCCTTTCTCTCTCTCTAAAAAAAAATCAATAAAAAATCTGAAAAACACACACATTAGAAATAGTCTTAGCTTGTGGGTTGTACAAACAGTCTTAGCTTGTGGGTTGTACCATTTGGCCAGCGAGCTGTCATTTGCCAACCCTCAATGAGAGAATTAATGAACAACTGTCACCAAAACTCCAAAACACTGAAAGTAAATAAGGATGTCTTATCCATCTTCTTCCTAACATTCAAAGTATTAAATATACTTATCAAACTTAAAAGAGAAAGAGTTCTTTACAATTTTCTCAAACATCAAATCGCAAATCTTGTTTTTGCTGTCTTTGTTATTGATGGTGATATTAAAGTTTGTAGAAATCATAACAGAGAGGGTGACTGATTGACCGGATATGGCTGTTGACTCTATGCACTTTGTTCAATTCTACTAATGTGCATCTCATTTAATCCTCAGATCCTATGGGACTGATATCATTAGCCCTATTAACATGTGGACACTGAGGTTTAAAGTGATTCAATAATTGCCCAAGGCAGGACAGTCAATTAGTGGCAGCTACAGGACTCCAGCAGAGTCCTGACTCCAGACTCTGAACTCTCTAAAAACCAAGCAAACAGCGACCCAAAAAAACCCAAAGCTTAATACGATAAAACTGAGAAACGTGGGTAGTCATAATAATTGCTTCATTCCTTTTCCCTTATAATGACATAAGGCAAAAAATTTTATTAAGGTTTCTAGAAGGCAAGAAATCAATAACAACTAATTTTTACACCACACTAAGAATGAAACAAAATGCAACATTAAAGCCATACTAAAAAAAAAATTTTTCCCCTCCAAACTTACCTTCTCACAGGAACTGATTTTGATGTGCAATTGCTTGTTATTAAAGGTATAAGTCTGGGTACATGAGTATGCTGAAAAAGATGTTTTAGAAAAGGTTGAAAAATACTGGGCACTTCACATAATCCCCCTCTTTTATTTGTCTAACATTCACGTATTTATATTAGTACAGGACAAAAAGATAATAAAATCTGATTTTGAAAGAAATTAAGACCAGTCAGAAAGTTTTCCCAAATTAAAGTACTAGTAATGATAACACAGTTTCAGAAGGACAGGTGTGGTTGTAATATTATAAAATAAAGACAAGCTAATTGTACAACTGCAAAGAACCGTCAGGACAGTGTAACTCTGGGGGGCAAACACTAAGAGAAACTGGGCATGTAGCATTTGTTCTATTTTCTGAAGTGCCATGGCTCCTGCTGGTAGAAGATAATAACTGCTATGTAATCAAAGTAGATAATCAGTGTGAATCCACATACCTAACTATTGGGAATGCACTCTGAAATGGTGACTTTAACTGAACTTTCATTCTGGCTGAACCATAGCTCTCTAGAATTCAGGTAAAGTTCAATAGGTATAATCTTCTGACTTCTATTAGTAATTCTTATGCTCTTCTTTAGTGAAGCAAATGCTACAAAGTTCAACATAGACATAATAAAATAGTAACTGAAGTATACATTTTTGATGCTTTAAAGCTCTATTTTCCTTCTGAGTTAATGGTACAGGCTGGGTTACCTATGAAACAGGATCTGAGATAGAGGTTAGCATGAGGCTATTAAGACATGCCCTTGGGATCAACACCTGTGGAAGGTATGAAAAGGAAACAGGAGTGGGCAGAGGAAGAAACTGACCTATGATATAGCCCAAGGATATCTCATCTAAGGCCATTAGGGAGCTATAGAGTTAAAATGGCCCTTCAGCATAGTCTCGAATTGGTCCAAGATGGCCAAACCTTTACACTTGCACATCAATCAGTTAATGGATGAGGGCCATACTGAGAAGGGGCAAGACCTTGGGAAAGGCAGCTCCCTGCAACTGAGGCAATCCTTGAAGAAGCTGGCATGTGAAGGCTCTTGCCAAGAGTGCTTCATTACAAGTCTTCCCTGAAGTAGAATGTGCATGCCACATCTGCCACAACCAACTCAACCGAAATAAAAGAAAAAACTTTTTCAGCTACTACAGAGAGAAACCACCCATAGACTTGAAGCTGTTCAAAAGACTAGTGCAAGAGAGTGCTGACCTGCATGTTATGCAGCTGTTATGTTCAGCATGGAAGCACTCTATGGACCTGCTCCTTAGAACATCCAGAACTCATTCCTCAAACATTACTATGGAGTTAAAGTGCAAGGACAGTCCTAAGCCACAACACACAACCATCTCTCACCCACCAGCCTCCTCCTCTCTCTCATAATCTCCCCAAGGCCCGACTGCTGATTAGCCCACCTTCGACACATGGCAGGGATGGGGAGACACCTAACCATTGTGACACTATGTTCAGGGGTAGCTGTACCAAAGGAAAATAAAAAATGACCCTCACGATGACAAAGCATTCAACCAAATACTAAATCAGAACAATTCAGACTTTAACTTATTAATATGAGTAGAGTTAACAACTTGAAAAAAGAAAAAAAAAACTTCTCTAGAATTAAAGAGAGAATGAGGAATCGAATAGAGCAATCTAAGGAAGTAGTCCCCTAGGAAGCACACTAAATATATAAAACAGGATATAACATAAACAAACAAAAACCCCACCTGATTGTATTTTCAGTGAGATGGAGGAACAGTATATCAATAATATGACAAGCTCAAGAACAGCAAAATGGGTACTGTCAAGTGAGTAGAATTTAAGGGGGGGCGAGGAGATTTATCTTTTTATCTCTGTTCTTTTGGGTATCTTCAAGATACGGACGATGAGAAATAGTAAAAATTTTCCTGTCATCGTTTACCACTGTCTATAACAATTTTACTATTTTACATCTGTAGCCTGTTACTACCTGTAACATTGTTACATGCACACACACACATGCATACATGTACTCATACGTTGTTCAAAAATGTTTACTTTGTAATACTCTGCATTATTTAAATGTTCCAGAATAACTATAATTACCATGTATTGCTTTTATTATCAGAAAAATAATTCAAAAGTAATTTTCCCTTGGAGTTAAAAAAATACCAATAACGTATTTAAGTACATTTTTAAAGGGGGGAAGGGAGAGAGAAGAAAAGAACCTACCCGAATGATGAACCTGATTGCTGCACATCCAGAAGTTGCCATGACTTTTGCACTATTGGGGACGAGATTAAAAAGTGTAGGTACAATGGCCTCAGCGCCATGATCAAATTTGTTCCCCAAAACTGTTGATAGATGGCTACAAAGGAAGACAAAAATGCTTTTTAAAAAATAGTTTAACATTAAATATAGGTAATATAACTGGTCCTACCTATATTTGATTTTAGCTACTGAGCTGGCCTGGTGGGTCAGTTGGTTGGAGTATCATCCTATACAGCAAAGTGTTGTGGGTTCAATTCCTGGTGAGGGCACATACCTAGGTTGCAGGATAGATCCCTGGTGGGGGCACATATAGGAGGCAACCAATCAATGTTTCTCACATCAGTATTTCTCTCTCTCCCCCTCTCTCCTTCCCTCTCTCTCTAAAATCAATAAAAACATATCCTCGGGTAAGGTTTTAAATTTTTTTATTTTTTTTTTTTAGCTATTTCACCCTTCAGAAACTCCAATCTCTTGTTTCTTCTCAACTTAGTGAGACTGCCTTGCTCTGCTTGAGTTCTCCCTCCCATCCCCATAGTCCAGAAAGTGCTTCAAGGTCATAACTATGCTGATCATACTGTTCACATGATTTGATTCTTTCAAGAATCATAATCCTCCTCTGCCCGTTGTCTGTTATTTGAAAAAAGGTGTTTTACATATTCTGTTGCTTTCTGCAAGAGGGGTAGTCCTGTACCAGTACTGTATCATGGCCAAGAGCAGAATTCTCATCATGGGATATTTTTCCTTCTTTCTTTTTTAAGAGAGAGAGAAGAGGGAGAGGGAGAAACATCAATGTGAGAGTAAAATATCAATCAGCTGCCTCTTACACGCCTCCTACCAGGGATTGAGTCCACAATTTGGGCATGCGCCCTGACCAGGAATCAAACTGGCAACCTTCCAGTGCACAGGACAATGCCTAACCAACTGAGCCACACCATCCAGGGCTGAAATACATTTCAAGGTTACATTTTGTGGATTTTTGTTTTGTTTTGCAATTGAGAGATATTCAATTATTTTGGTACTCTGGTATACTGACTTGTATCTAGCAATCCTGGTAAAGTTCCTTAATTATAATAATTTATTATAGATTCTCGTGGTTTTCAGCATAGATAATTATATCACTCATTAAAAATGGGAGTTTGTTCCTTATCTTGAATCTTCATAGTTTTTATTTCCTGGTGTGTGTGGGTTTCTTTTATTTTATTTTCTGTTCTGACTAGAACATCCAATTCAATCCTGATTAGAAATATTAATAGTAGGCATCTTTGTGTAACCCTATCTTCAAAGGAATGCTTATTCAACAACATATACAATAAAAGTATTCAGATGGAGAGGAATTTTAGGGTTCTACCATCCTTAAATTTTAGAAGAATATAAACATACAGAATAAGTTTATATTTTGATAAGTTAATGATGCATGTTATAATTCCTAAAATTGCTAAAATATCAGAAATAGAGCTTAACATCCAAATTAGTAAAGAGAAAACTGAATGTAGCCAGTTCTCAGACCCATTCACTTTCTTCTTACATTCAGAGTTAGTGACCAAAAATCCACCAGTAGGCTTTAGACATATAAACACATTTGAGAGTTGGTATAATGTGCTGTTAAGAAATTTTTTTTTTTAAATCACACAAATTGGCCCTGGATGGTTTGGCTCATTGGACAGAGCGTCAAAATGCGAACTGAAGGGTCCCAGTTTTGTTTCCGGTCAAGGGCACATGCCCAGATTGCGGGCTCAATCCCCAGTTGGGGCATGCAGGAGGCAGCCCATCAATGATTCTCTCTCATCATTGATGTTTCTCTCTCTCTCTCCCTCTCCTTTCCTCTCTGAAATCAATAAAAAATATATATTTTAAAAATCACACAAATTGTATCCTTATAATATAAATGATATTTGGATCAACATATATGCTTTCTGGGGGTTATCTTGCTACTGCTTTACTTAATGAGATCTGATTCAATGAGTACCAAATTCATTCATAGAAAACACTTGTCACATAAAGAATATACTTACGCTACAGTAATACAAGCTTCTCTAACCACCTGGGATCTAAGATCCTTAGCTGAAAGTTTAAGTGCTCCATCCAACAAGCGTAAATGTTGAAAAAAGCAATCATATTGTGCAGCTCCAGCAACAAGCAATGATCGAATTTTCTTAAGCTGAAATAAAGAAAATTACCATTATTGACCAAAAAAAAAGTGGCAGTGCAAAAAAATCTTAAAGCTATCTGAACTTCATTATTTAAACAAAAATTTAAAAATAACATTTCGTTCTATTTACATAACCACATTCAGACATTTTAACAGTATTAAACATCTTAAAATAAACATGCAAACCAAAACACAAAGCTTTCTGGAAAAGAACATTATAGATTTGGTTATATGCATAATAGACATATGTAATGTATGAATAGATTACTAAATTTTGAAGTTTTAAGGAAGCCTTTTTTTAATAAACTGTGGTAAAATTCACATTTACATAAAATTTACCATTTTAAAGTATACAATTCAATGGCATTGAGTATAATCAAAATGTTTTGCAACCATTACCACTATATACTAAGGAGACTTTTTATAAAAGGGCCCAATTCTTGAAATTATTTTCATGCATAAGCAAAAGAACAGAGGCAGAAGGACCAACCATTAATTCGTCAAAATAGAGACTTGGGCTCTCAGAACAGAGGAGTCTTCAAATGGAACCCCTCCTCTGGCTTCTTGAGGACAATGAGGCACACATGTGGTAACTCAGATGTAAATTTGTCCAAGTCACAATCTTTGAATTATAGTCTTTTGACATTGCAAATATCATTTTAAAATTTATCAAATAGTATCTCAAGGATTTAAGTGAAATAAAATATTCTTAATTAAAAAATATCAGGCCTTTTTTAAAAAAAAATCATGGTTGTGAAAATATTTATCAGAGAGAGAGAGATGTGAGAGGAAAAAAGAAAAAGCCAGACAAATGGCCATATTGTGAATTTATGTTGACATTATGAAAACACTGAGCATGCAGGAAAAGTGAACTGCTTTTTTGGTAAAACCTGTAAGAATGGAGGACAGTACTGACTATGTAGCCCCACAGACAGGCCACGACCCTGTGGCATCAGGGAAGCTCACACTGGTCACTCAATAAGTAGCACAGATAGAGAGACTAACAAACGGGTGAAACAGGTTCCACCTGACCAGCAAAAACAATAAAAATTACCCTAAGTCAGAAATGCCAACTATCTCGATATATTTTCCAGAAAGAAATATCACTTACCAGACTTTCTATTTCATAAGTATCTGAAATACCAGATAGTAGTACTACTGAATTTCCAAGTTTTTGAAAAAGAACATTGAAAACAAGAGGAGAGGGGTAAGAAAATAAAAAACTTACTGCATTGGCACGCTGATCCCAGTCATGTTTGTCATCTGACAAAATTTCCCTGATTTTATTTAATGTTTCTTCAAGTTCTCGACCAGAATAGATCTTAAAGATGTAAAATTGTAATGTTAACATTTCTTACCATGAGCAATATTAAAATTATGCCCTGATGTTTAAAATAATCTTTCAAGTAATAAGATTATTTATTTACCATTCTACCACCATTTTTAATGGAGGATGGAAATATATTATGACAATAATAAAGTGCTTTCATTTGTCTTCCTTCCCTGTTACCCTTATGCTACTTCTTCATACATGAGTAATTTCAAATATACATTTAAAATGCTTTATCATTTAAAAACAAGATGCAAATAGTCCAATTAATAAAAATAGGCCTAATTTCTCAAAATGACTTCAGGTATATAACATATCTGCATTCGTACACTATTATACAATATTGCAAAAGGACGTGTTTTAAGTTAGTCTCCTCACTGCCCCATGCTAGACAGTAACCAGGATAGCTACATGTTTTGTTTCCTCTGGAGCCTACAATTTGCCAAATACCATTATCCTTTCATTCACTTAAAAAATATTCACGTAACAGAAACGTACTATGTTAGGCACTAAGAATACTATGGTGAGCAAAAACAGACATGTTTCTTGTATTATAAAGTTTATAGTCTGGTCAGGGAGAGAGAAAAAGAAATGAATCAAATGATATAAAATATGAAATTGCAAATAAAGTATCACCAAGGAGAATTATGCAGTGCTATGAAAGTCTATAGTTAATATAGGGTGTTTGAACTAGTGTTAGAAAAGTCAAGCTTGAACTGAGAGCTAAAGGATGTGTTAAACATCATTAGGCAAAGTGGAGAGAGATAAGCCTTCCCTGGAGTAAATAGTATGTGCAAAGGCTCTGTGACAGAAAGAAACTGAAAGAAGGCCAGAGTATAGGAGTAAAGAGTGCAAAGGAGCCCGGCCGGCGTGTCTCAGTGGTTGAGCTTCGACCTATGAACACGAGGTCACTGTTCCATTCCTGGTCAGAGCACATGCCCAGATTGTGGGCTCAATCCCCAGTGTAGGGCGTGCAGGAGGCAGGTGATCAATGATTCTCTCATCATTGGTGTTTCTGTCTCTCTCCCCCTCTCCCTTCCTCTCTGAAATAAAAAAAAAAAAAAAAAAAAAGAGTGCAAAGGAGACCAGGGGTAGAGACAAGGCCCCAGGTCTACATAAATCAATACCCAGTATCTCTCTACGTAACAAGCAAGGTTCAGAGATGGGCACGTGACCTAAATCAGAGTGAATCTCACAAGTTTTACAGGATCAACCAGACAAGAGACAGAGGGTAATGAAGGTCTGAGGCTCAAAGAGTTGCAGCCATGTTGCTGACCATAAGGAAAGACAATGCAGAGCAATCCAGAAATGAAAATGGAGAGAAAGGGGGTTGTAGTGATACTTTCTGAGTGGTATCCAACAGACACCTTCATCAAAACAGCCCTACTTATATCTGTCACTATCAACAACCATTACATTGCATTAAATTCGTTTACTTAAAAAAATCATTAAATTCGTTTACTTAAAAAACAAACAAACCACGCCCAAACAAGAGCACCAAGTTGAGCAGGGCATTAGACAGCTGAAGAGGTAGGCGGAGGACCAGATAACATTCTGTTAGAAAATGATTTCAGGAGGCTTCTTACCTAGTTTTTTCTAACACCCTTCCCCCCGCCCCAACAATAATCATTCTGCTGTATTTCAGAAGAAAGGCAGGTTCCCATACCACTCCCAATCTTATTATGATGCATTACTCTGGAATGTAATAAAAGGTTCCCCTCCCCCCAACAAGGAAAAAAGGGTCCACTAAAAAAATTTACTTTAGTGAGAGAGTACACTATTTTTTAAATACTCTTTTAGGAGGTATACAAACAAAAAAGGTTTGAATACAAGTAAAGAATCGTTGTAGTATAATGATTGATTCCTAGGTTTCTGACTTTTGTAACTGATCAAGTAATGGTTTCCACATATAAAACACTGGAAGGGTAGGTGTGTGAGGGGGAAGATCATGAGTCTAATTCCAGACAGGCTGAGTTTGAGATGCCTCAGACATCTAAGAGGAGATGTTAAATAGACAATCAGTGGAGAAACTGATGCTCCAGAGGTCTGGCTTAGAGATAAAAACCTGTGCATTATCTATGTAAAGAAGAAAACTGAAGCCATCCATTTAAAGAAAGTGACTTATTAAGAAAGAGAAGAGTGAGAAGAAAAGGCTCAGAACTCTTTGGAAATCCCAATATTCAATAGCTAAGTAGAAAAGGATGTGCCCACAAAGGAGATAGACATGAAATGAACAAAAACGTAGGAGAAAAACAAAGGAGGGGATTAATACTCAAGCACCTTAAAAAGAAAGCAGATGCAGTTGGACAGTGGAATGTAATATCTAAGTCAATAATATGGATTCACTTTTATTTCAGCCTCACTGAAAAATCATTTGGAAAATCTAACTATACCAACAAATAATAGCTTGGTAATAATCAGTCAAGTATTTTATTTTCACATAGTCTTTTAAGGGAAAAATATTTTTAAAGGGACAAAAACAATTATCTGAAGAGGCACAGAGACAACATTCATGGGGAGAGCCAGTATATTGGTATCCTTACCTGAATAGGAGGGACATCTGTAAAGGCTTTTATAAAATCTTCTTCATCAACTGCTCCAGCACCTCCTTCCTTAGAAGCACCTGTTAATTTAAAATAATTTTACTTTTTAAAGTTTATTTTTAAGCATTTTAGCATCAATAATAACATGAAAAACATAATTTTTTGGAGCAAAACTTTAAGAAACATTCATTTTATTAAAAAAAAACAATGAAAAAAATCTCCACTTTTCAGAAAAGTCAAGGTACTTAGTAGTAGGCTGGCAGTAAAATTCAAACTAAGAACAGAGCCCTTCCATTCCTCATCCAATACAATAACAAGGATACAGATAATGAAGTCAAAGGATAAGGTTTAAAAGCTGAAAAGCAATTTTAAATGACACAATGTGTCAACAAATGATGGAAAATGTGATGTACAGGGTCCATGTGTGCTGCAGGGGTCAGAAAAGCAAATGTGAAAAAAATGAGAGTCTTGAGATTATACTTAAATATGCAAACAAATCATCCTTTATTGCACATAGACTATCAAAAAGTAAACTTAATAGGTAGCTGTTGTTTAGGAACCAGTAATTAAGCTACTGTCTTTCAGCTTCAAAGTCACTCTGTTATTTTCAGTGGTACTGGGCCTAGGATTAAGCAAACCATTTTTGTGATGATTCTAGTGCCTTCCAGTTAAACCCTGTCAATGGGAGTGCTGGAGAGAGACTGGAAGCTGAAGGAAGAAGGGACCTTCCTGCCCCTACCTGACTGTTTCCTGGTCTTGTCAGCAAAACCCTAGAAACTCTGGAAGGACCTCTGTTTCCAGTAGCATCCGGTTTCACTTTGTACTTTTTTCTAACACTCACTAAACCGGTTCACTTGCATCCATCAGAGGCAACCGTCATCTATACTCCCTCCTCAGAAGTCTGAATCAAGGCTCTGTAGGGCCCCTCCTCGAAGTCTCTTAAGTTTTAATAACTTTAACCTCCTCATTTTGTTCCTCCAGCTCTAGGGATAGGAGCTGTGTACTGTAACTGCTGCTACCTCCATGATACTTTAGTGATCTCTTTTTGCATTAATTCAACAATACCCATTTAACAATTCTTTATATTAAATTCTCTTGGTAAGAATACCTGTTGAGGTTTCTGTCTCCTAATTGAACCCTGGCTGACACAAGGGATACTTAAGTTTCTATCTCTACTTTATATATTTATTACTTCATGGTAAGAATTCAACACATGAAATGGATTTCAACTACATAAGATATATGCCCAAATGATAACTAAAAAAAAATCTCCAATTAAAAAATTAAATTAAAAGTAACTCCCCAATTAAGTTTATCATCTGCCAAAGGAAATATTAATATTTCAAAATTGGATTTAAAAAGTTAATATCATCCTAATAAAAATACTACTCAGGATTTCCAAAGGCATGTAAGAAGAGCCTCAACTTAAAAAAATAACAACCTTTGAAGACCTTTGTATGTGACTTGACCACAGAACAGCATACCAAAGCTGTAAGGCAATAAAAACTGCAAATTAAAAGCAATGACAATTTAATAAACTAAGAGAGAAAGGAATGTGTGGTTGCTATAGGAAATTCAATTACAAGAGTAAATAAATTACAGTTATTCCCTAAATATTAAAAAAATCCAATAAAACAATAAACTCTCAACCCCATCCAAATGATCATTCCAAGTTACTGATTAACTGAAAATAATTAAAGCGAATAAACAAAAAATAAGATACCTACCTTTATTAACATATTACATTCATTTACAAATCTTTTAATAGGCGTTTACTGTTTTTGACAGTAGGTCCTCTAATAGGAGTGCAAAACCTCGATTTTTAAAATTTCTTCCTGATCTTTCACAATTGTCTTACACAGACCACTAAACAGCAAATTCTTTAGAGACATAACTTTATCAAGTAGTTCCTCAACATTTAGCAGTTTTCATTAAAAAAGAAAGATAAACTTTCCACACTCATTAATATTTTGTACATTTATACATCACTTCTTGCAATTTACTTTGTTACAGTAACAAGAGCAACCATTAGGCATATCTGGGAACACACAATTGATTCCTGGAAAGTACATACTTCAACTGATAGAGGAGACCTGCACAGATGTACCAGAGCAGAAGTTAACAACCCAGTGTGCTGAACTGTGGAAGACAATTTTACAGAGGAATGGAAAAGCAAAGGGGAGAACATAATCAAGAGTTACTACAGTGTAGCCCTGGCTGGTTTGGCTCAGTGGACAGAGTGTTGGCCTGCAGACTGAAGAGTCCCGGGTTCGGTTCCGGTCAAGGGCACAATGCCTGAGTTGTAGGCTCAATCCCCAGTAAGGGGCTTGCAGGAGGCAGCTAATCAGTGGTTCTCTCTCATGATTGATGTTTCTCTCTCTCTCTCCCACTCCCTTCCTCTCTGAAATCAATAAAAATATATTTTAAAAAAGAGTTACTACAGTGTATATGCAGTATACAAAAGGTATTATACACAGGACAGAATGTTAACTCCACAGCATAATGTCAAAAACCTTCAAGGGGATGCAGAGCACCTGATTAAGACCCAAATAAGGCCAGAAAAAATGGGCCATAGATTAGGAACATTACATAGGAAAGCCTAAATTTGAAAATTCACTCTAATCATAACACCTTTATTATCCAGTAAGTTCTGTCTTGTGAGTAGGGCCAAATAAGCTAGTGGGGAGGAAAGGGAGGAGAAAGAGAAATCACATGGCTTTTAAAATTCTACAGAAGCTGCAGAGTGGAAAGGCTGCAAATATTACTAAATGCAGCTTTATGATTATCTCAGAGGTGACAATTAGGTCTCTATACCTGGACATGAGCATTACCAATTTAGCAAGAACTTGCATAGTTTGAATAGTTGCTCCCAATCTACCTGACTCCTATCTTTTGAGAATCACTTTGTATAAGCAGAGCTGCTGCCAATGGGAGTGTACTGGGTATGTGAATAGTGTAACAACAGAGAACATGGTGAGCTCCTCATTCTAGCCTTGCTTCTCTCTTATATGCATTACAGTAAACTTTTTTACCATCCTAGTTTGCCTAATATTTCCCTTCACCTTGGTTTTGTCTGGCCAGTAAAGTTAAAAAAGGATCCCTGCATAAGAGAAAAATCTGTTAAATCACTGTTTCATCTCACAATCATCATTCCATTCCCATACAGCTTTAAAAATTCACCTAAAAAAACTACAAAATACTTTTAGCACCAGCAGGGAGAATGGATGCCATAAGAGAGATATAGAGTAATGGGCCCTAGTGTCAACTATTAAAGCAAGAAAAGGAGAGTGAGTATACATATCAAAAAGAGATGTATTTAGAAAAAAACAAATTTGAGAGCAGGAGCACAAGTAGAGAGAGGGCTGAAGGAGGGAGCAATGTTGGCTTCCAACTTGACTAAAGCTCTTTGAAACATAACTGGGTCAACAATCACACTAAAAGATATAAATGGACTAAAACAGAACGGAAGAGTTTTGCTCAGTTGCTAACCGCTCTAAAACAGAGATAAATTTTTCTGTAAAGGGCCAGATAGTAAGTATTTTAGGCCTTGTGGGTCATATGGTTTCTGTTGCAATTACTCAACTCTGCCATTGTAGTGCCAGAGCAGCCACAGACAATATGCAAATGAACAAGCAAGGCTGTATTCCAATAAAGCTCTACTTATGCAGCTTCATTTTGTTGTTCAACTGAACTTAATATAACTTTGTCACTTATACCTCAAAAAAAGAAAAAGACAATGCATTGAATCTATAGATGAGTTTGGAGAAAACTGAGAGCTTTGTAATATTGTCTGCCTACCCAGGAAAGTAGTATGCCCATTTACTTATGTTTTTTTAAAATTTCTTTCAATAAAGTTTTATAATTAAAAAAAAAAAATACTATGTCCCATAACAGGGGTCCTCAAACTTTTTAAACAGGGGGCCAGTTCACTGTCCCTCAGACCGTTGGAGGGCCGGACTATAGTTTAAAAAAAACTATGAACAAATTCCTATGCACACTGCACATATCTTATTTTGAAGTAAAAAAACAAAACGGCAAAAACACCCGCATGTGGCCCGCGGGCCGTAGTTTGAGGACACCTGTCCCATAATAACAAATATTTTGAGGTACAAGCCAAACCAAACCAAAAAAGTGAAAACCTTTTAGGGAAAAAATAATAAACATTAATGAGCCCAGATGGTTTAGCTCAGTGGTTGAGCATTAACCTCTGAACCAAGAGGTCATGGTTCAATTCCCAGTCAGGGCACAAGCCTGGCTTGCAGGCTCGATCCCCAGTAGGGGGCATGAAGGAGACAGCCAATCAATAATTCTCTCTCATCATTGATGTTTCTCTCTCTCCCTCCCTCTCCTTTCCTCTCTGAAGTCAATGAAATTATATATAAAAAGAAAGAGAAGGTAAAGGTTCTACAATGGTATCACAGAAGCAGAAAGCTGCCCCTACATCATCCTATATAATAAAAGCCTAATATGCTAAGTGTCCGACAGTTCAAACAGTCACTATGACACACACTGACCACCAGGGGGCAGACGCTCCAACCAGTAGGTTAACTTGCTGCTGGGGTCCAGCCAATTTGGAGTGGGTGAGACAGGCCAGACACGCCATGGATGAATCCATGCACCAGGCTGGTTTCGGCCTGATCCCCGCAGGCCAGGCCAAGGGACCCCACCAGTGAATGAATCCATGCACTGGGCCTCTAGTTTAGTAATGAAACTGCGTTTCACTATACCAACAGGAGAGGGCATTTTGAGCTAAGAAACTGAGTAAATTTTTTCCCCCTGACACCACAAAATCACTTGTTATATTCTTAGGACATTTAAGAAAATTTGAATATAGAAGAGAGTATTTAAAAGGAGGTAAGTATATAGTTTAAAAATAAATTTACAGAAAATAAAAGGGCTAAAAGAACAAGTTAAAAACATCACAAAGAAATCAGAAAAATCCATAACATGAAATAATCTGAAAGACAACCGGCCTAGACTCTTCAAAAAAGTCACTATCTTGCTCTGGCTGATGTGGCTCACTTGACTGAGCATCATCCCATGCACCGAGAGATCATGGGTTCCATTCCTGGTCAGGGCACATGCCTGGGTTGCGGGCTCAATCCCTAGTAGGAGGCAGCTGATTGATGGATGTGTCTGTCTGTCTGTCTCTTTCTCAAATATAAAAATAACATTAAAATAAAAAAGTAAAAATAAAAACTGTAACCAATTGATGAGAAGACAAAACAGCCCAACTAAAGAATGGGCAGGTAATAACAACATGAAAGTCATAGAAGAAGATATGCTAATTCCTATTAATAAATTTAAATGTTCTGAGCCTCACTAGAATAGAAACTCCAGGAGAGCAGGGTCTTTGTTTTTGCATTTAAAGTTGCAAACAATCTAAATGATATTAACAGGAAGCAGTTAAATTATGATACATCAATAATATGGAATACTGTTCACCTATTAAAAGGATGTGATAACTCTCATTCTTAATGTTGAAGAATGAAGAACTATTTTGTTTTAAAAAAAGTAAGTTTCAAAATGTTTACTAGTATGATTAAGGTGAGCAAAAATAAAATCAAATCTCAATACTTACATAAATGAACACGTAACATGTGAAAGAATATGTATCAAATTTATCACTGGTAACTTCAAGACAATGGAATTAGAGAGGCAAGATATCATTCACGATTTTTTTCATACATCTCTCTACTGTTTGACTTGTTAACAGTGATCATGTCTTTTGTATTTAAAAAGAACAAATTATGCATTTCAATTCTTTTCATTAGTAGGAAACACACAAATTGGTTTAAAAAAAAAGAAAAATGATGAGTTAATGAAAAAAATTATTTAAATTCACAACATGCCCATCATAGAAATAATGCTTCTTAGCAATTCAACTATATTATAATGTATGTGATAAATATAAGGCTAGAATTAGTTATTACAAACTTCTATTTTATATAGATCAAGTATAATGAATGTAACTAATGGGAAATTCCTCACATGTGCGATCTATAGTAATGATATATTTCATTCTTTTCAAAGGCAAACCTTGAATCAATTTGCCTTCCTGTATGAGACTATAATTTTCTAACACCTAAATCTCAGTCAAAATATGTACTCAAATGAAGTATGCAAGGATCAAAATGCAAACACTATTAACGCTGGTGGGTGGAATAATAAGCATAGATAGATTTTGTAATAATCTTTGAAAGTTTAAAACCCTGAACATTCCATATGGTGTCCTCAATGCCTACTATGAAGCCTTGCACACAGTAGGCTCTATACAGCTATAGAAAAAAACACACAACTTATCTGAGAAGAGACTGGGTCTTCAGTTTGCCTATTAATTTCAATCACAGAATTTGGTTATGTTTTCTGTAACTTCTCTTAAACATTCTGAATGTTTCAAAAAATAAACCTTGCACAATGAAATTTCTTTATCATTAAGTTTTGCTCATGAAGTAAAACAGAATAGAGGTCAATAAAAATAGCTACAGTAAAACATGCATTCTAGCCGAAACCGGTTTGGCTCAGTGGATAGAGCGTCGGCCTGCGGACTCAGGGGTCCCAGGTTCGATTCCGGTCAAGGGCATGTACCTTGGTTGCGGGCACATCCCCAGTAGGGGGTGTGCAAGAGGCAGCTGATCGATGTTTCTCTCTCATCGATGTTTCTAACTCTCTATCCCTCTCTCTTCCTCTCTGTAAAAAAAAAAAAAAAATCAATAAATAAAACATGCATTCTTATAACTAGTAGGCAAGTTAAGTAACACTGACTTATATTAATAACAACATCTATTGCTAACTCCAGTCATATTTACCTTAAAATCAAAGTTTTAAGGGCATCTTATGATAGATAGCCAATGATATGGGATTCACAGTAATTTAAGACAAAATGGTGACTGGCCAATCCCTAAACTCCAAATGTAAGTCCTATTGTTTTGCTATCTGGGATAAAAATAATAAGTATCACATGCAGTATTTGTTAGGGGATAGCCCAGAGATGATACATGCCAAGCACTGGGTTCTCATTTCATCTCTGCTAACAACTGTCTGATCTTGGATACTCATTTAACTCCATGAGGCTCAGTCTCTTCATCTGAATAAGGATGAGATCATTTTTAAGACCCCACCCCTTCAGGATTAAAATCTTCTGGGGTTAGTATCTTTCATTGTCATTAGCAAAAGAAAAGAGGAATAAAACAAAACACAAACGGAAGTTATTTGGTTTTATATAAAGTTCAAAAACAAAAATTGAGGTTTACAAGTTAAAAATTTGGATTCCCAGATTAAACAACAAATTCTGTGAGGTTTGTTTTATTAAATATGTACCAATTCTCATAATCTTTATTTGTTTAAAAAGAACATAGCCGAAACCGGTTTGGCTCAGTGGATAGAGCGTCGGCCTGCGGACTGAAAAGTCCCGGGTTCGATTCCGGTCAAGGGCATGTACATTGGTTGCGGGCACATCCCCGGTGGGGGGTGTGCAGGAGGCAGCTGGTCGATGTTTCTCTCTCGTCGATGTTTCTAGCTCTCTGTCCCTCTCCTTCCCGCTCTGTAAGGAGTCAATAAAATATATTTAAAAAATAAAAAAAAAAAAAAAAATAAAAAGAACATAACTTTTTTGTTTGCATAATAAGAAAAAATGGACACGATCAGCATAATTTGAGGAAAACAGATATTTGGACATTCTTTTTTTTTTTTTTTTTTAATATATTTTTATTGATTTTTTACAGAGAGGAAGGGAGAGGGATAGAGAGCCAGAAACATCGATGAGAGAGAATCATCGACCAGCTGCCTCCTGCACACCCCCCACCAGGGATGTGCCCGCAGCCAATGTACATGCCCTTGACCGGAATCGAACCTGGGACCCTTCAGTCCGCAGACCGACGCTCTATCCATTGAGCCAAACCGGTTTTGGCTGGACATTCTTAAAACCCAAGTTAGACATAAATGAAGTAAAATAAATATAAAATATCCTAAAGATGCATTAAATACTACTGAATTTGAAAAGTTGGTAATTACCTAATTATAAGAATTGAAAGTTAAAATCATTTCAAAATAGCCTTTGATATTAGATGGAAATAAGAGAGAGATAATATTCTATCCACTTGAATGAGAGAACGACAGAACTTTGAAAATCAATTATTTGGTCAATGATGTATCTCAATAGTTATATACAGGCCTCAATGACAAACCACTAACCTCAAAATGTGGTACTAATTATAAACAATGACAATTATATCATCATCTAATTCAATCTTTACTTTTTAAAAAGAAAAGCAGCCAAAATAATTGGTACAGTAACGGCGATATTATAACTCAGAAAATAAACTTTTAAAAAGGCAATTTCAACAAAAAAAATACTAAAAAGTATTTATATTCACAATGAAAAATTACAGGTTTGCTTATTTCCAAATGTTCTATTTTTCTGGTAATCATACTAGTTGAGCTTTAAAATGACAGATTTATGGATGTTGAAAGGTAGTGATCTTTACTGCAGATTATAATCTCAGAACTACAGAATCCAATAGCAGTTATTTTCATGCTTTGCCCACTTATTATATGCATGACTCTGTGCAAGCTACTTAACTTCTCCAAACTTTAGTTTGCTCATCAGTAAAGTCAGGATAATAAAGTATTAATGAAAAAAAAAAAATATATATATATATACATAAGAACATTCATTAACTTTTAAAAAATTATTACCTAAAATCTATAGAAAAATAAGTACTTTAAACAACTGGGTATCTTCAGCAATTGTATTCCAAGCCATTAAGCCAAAAAAAAAGGGGGGGTTGGGGGGAATGTGTTTACCTAAATTCCTATAATAAAATTATAAATCTTATTCAGAAAATGGACAATTTAAGGGAATTCACATTATCCTTATTCTAATCAGTAAAGCACAAAGGTAACATGAGTTTTTATGGCAATAGTATATTGGTATGGAACCTCTTTATAATTTCCCTTGGCTTAAAGGCCACACACATTTATAATTTGACAACAGGCTGGAACACTGAGCCAAAGAACAAAGCAACACTAACTCACACTAAAGATTAAACACAGGCTCTATTGGTTTTAATTAATTGGATAAGACACTTAGCTAAAAATAGCATACATCTCTCTAATCTTAACATATATCTCTGGGAGAAGTAAATTAAACTCTAAAACTTCAAAAGTAGATTTAGTCAGGATTCCGAAGAAGCTCATTTTATTTTTATTTTGGTAATCTTATCTGAAAGAATTATGTTAAACTGGGTGAACTGTGATTGGCTTATACCAGTGGTCGGCAAACCCTGGCTCTCGAGCCACATGCAGCTCTTTGGCCCCTTGAGTGTGGCTCTTCCACAAAATACCACGGCCTGGGTGAGTCTATTTTGAAGAAGTGGCGTTAAAAGAAGTTTAAAAAATTTGGCTCTCAAAAGAAATTTCAATCGTTGTACTGTTGATATTTGGCTCTGTTGACTAATGAGTTTGCTGACCACTGGCTTATACCACTATTATATACCTTCACCACCGCCCCCCCCCATCATACTATGCGTTTTTATGAGAAAGAAAATGTATAGTCTAGAGCAGTGGTCGGCAAACTCATTAGTCAACAGAGCCAAATATCAACAGTACAACGACTGAAATTTCTTTTGAGAGCCAAATTTTTTAAACTTAAACTTATTCTAATGCCACTTCTTCAAAATAGATTCGCCCAGGCCGTGGTATTTTGTGGAAGAGCCACACTCAAGGGGCCAAAGAGCTGCATGTGGCTCGCGAGCCGCAGTTTGCTGGCCATGGGTCTAGAGACATATGAAAACATCTTCAAAGTCACTAATCATCTGAGAGATGCAAATAAAACCACAATGAGGTACCATCTCACACCTGTCAGAATGACTATCATCAACAAACGACAAGTGCTGGCGAGGATGCGGATAAAAAGGAACCCTCGTGTACTGCTGGTGGGAATGCAGACTGGTGCAGTCACTGTGGAGAACAGTATGGAGTTTCCTGAAAAAACTAAAAATGGAACTCCCATTTAACCCAGTGATCCCACTGCTAGGAATATATCCCAAGAAACTAGAAACACCATCAGAAAGGATATATGCATTCCTATGTTCATAGCAGCACAATTTACCATAGCTAAGATTTGGAAACAGCCTAAGTGTCCATCAGCAGATGAGTGGATTAGAAAACTGTGGTACATCTACACAATGGAATACTACGCTGCTGTAAAAAGGAAGGAACTCCTACCATTTGCAACAGCATGGATGGACCTGGAGAGCATTATGCTAAGCAAAATAAGTCAGTTGGAGAAAGATAAGTATCACATGATCTCACTCATTTGTGGAATATAATGAACAACATAAACTGATGAACAAAAACAGATCCAGAGACAGAGAATCATCGATCAGACCGTCAAACCTCAGAGGGAAGGCAGGGGAAGGTGGGGGGAAGGAGGGGAGATCAACCAAAGGACTTGTATGCATACATATAACCAATGGACACAGACACTAGGAGGGTGAGGGCACGAGTGGGGGTGGGGGGACAATGGGGAGATAAGGACACATATGTAATATCTTAATAATAAAAATATAGCCCTAATAGGTTTGGCTCAGTGGATGGAGCGTCGGCCTGCGGACTGAAAGGTCCCAGGTTCGATTCCGGTAAAGGGCATGTACCTTGGTTGCAGGGACATTGTTTCTAACTCTCTCTCTCCCTTCCTCTCTGTAAAAAATCAATAAAATATATTTTAAAAAATATATATATATATAAAGAAAATGTATAGTTAGAAAACATAATAGTTATAAAGAGAGAGAGGGCAACATTCAACTATTTGAAAGTCATGTTAACAAATAATTCATCTTCCCTCCCAAGTTACAAGGAGGCAGATTTTAATGTAACATAAAAAAAGAATTTATCAAGAATGGAAATGGGCGTATAACCTTTCTGGAGGACATTATGACAGGCTGAAATGAGAAATCCCTGCACCTTTTAACTCAGTAAACTTTAGAAATTTATTCCAAGGAAATGATTGGAGATATGTGAAAAATAAACATAAAAGAATGATAGTAGTTTATAATAGCAGAAAATATTGAAAGCAACCTAGATACTATTTAGCCATGAACAGTGTTCAATTAATAGTTTAAGATAATGAGAAAATGCTCAAGATAAAATAGAAGAAAAAAAGTATACAAAACATTATAGATAATAAGTAATGTCAATTCTGTCCTCCTAAGAAAACATTTGCATATATAAAAATAATTTAAAAAGTAATTATAAAAGTAATTGGAAGAAAGTACATCATAATTTATCAGTTGATTATTTCTACATGTAGTGGTCTTACAGGTACTTTTTGTTCCAAATTTTAATTCATGAGCACATTATTACTTTAATCAGATGCTGAATAATCATCCATGAGGAATATTTTGAAAGGAATTGCTATTCTTGAATAGTAAAATGAGCTATGTGACTCCCAATGTCCCTTATAACTCAAAGGTTCTAAACTCTAAGAAAACTTTCTACAACTAATTTAAAAATCAATGAGCCTCTGCCAAGAACAGAAAATCTAAAGTTAAGTTTTCAAAGAAGGATGGACAGCCAAGAGTGATATTAATTTCTGAAGGAACATCAATGTCCTTTGGCTAATAGCTCTTTTCTTAGATAGAAAATGGGCAGTGAACCTAAATGAGCTGGACAAACAAAACAAACATACAAAACAAATACAGTATAGAATGAATCTACTATTGCCCAAAGCAGCAGCAGGTGGATGAAAAAGGAATGAAGGTTTCTCCCTTATTTTTACCAAAAGGGCCACTGCCTAGATGATGATATAATCTGTGATTAATGTAGTATGGTGACTGACTGATGGCTACAGTCATGGAAATTAGCTAATATTTTCATCTGGTAGGACTATAAACCAAACAAGGGTGGAGTGGGGGTGGGGTTGGTCTAGCATTAAGAAAGTCTCTTGTTTCTCTAAAAAGAATATCTGATTTTATCAATTTGAGTAATATCAGAATTAAGTGACCTTTGGTAGTTAAATCACAATCTCAATTTTCATCTAAGAAAAGAAAGTAAAACATTAAAAACAGAGCTAATTATAAACCAATGGCTCAGAATCACAACAAAATAAAATATTATCACCATGCATTTCAAATATTATCCATTCTAAGTCAAATAAGACAGATTCATGAAATAACTATGATAATATTATAGATTAGAAATCTAAAACTCAAATCAAGGGAAAATAATCCCCTTGTGATAACTAAAGATAGCCTTGTTACCAAGAACAAACCATAGAATATCATACACTTTTTATCAGAGATAAGAATGTGTAATAAACAATATATAATAGAATATTAACTAACATTTGGATGAAAATGCACTCCTATAATTGCAAAGAGAAAATAAAACACTGAAGTGTAAATTACTCAAAATATTCAGAGAAATCAGTAAGACATTTCTATTTCACATATTTATTCATATGCATATAAATATATAAGTAGATATAAGTATATATTTATTCCTACATATGTAAGTATATGTATACATATACCATACCATCTTTCTTGCTGGTTATATGATACATTAGTTAAAGATAGTTAAAATGAAATATTTATGATAGTTTTCCTATATTTAGAATATAATGAGACTTGGAAAATAATATGTGGTTATATACAAAGATCAAGAGAACACAACTTACAGAATCGGTCAAAATACACAGTTTTCCTTTTTGTTTTTAATGAATGATAGACAAAAAGAGGGGGGGAAATCCTAAACACTATGATTTCCTCACCAGTTATCATTAATTTAAAAAAAATCTCTTTCTAAAATTTAAACACAAATTTATTAACAAAAAAAGGAGAGAAAAAGAAACTGTTGGTATTAAACATTTACCCTTATTTGTATAGGATTCATTCCATCAGAAAAACATGGCAGAAATTAGCACCTGAAAAGTACTCAGAGCTTTCTAATAAGTATATGAAAAATCTACACATTTTAAAAAATTAAAATAAAAAATATGCTAGAAACAGTTCTAATATAATCTAAGAATGTACTATGTGCAACACAACTGCATAAAATCTGTTTTTTTTTTTACTATTTATTATTATCTAAATCAGAAACAATTTTTGAGGCAATTTTACTTGACCACCACCCATTTCCTTTTGTGACAAATGATTCCATATCCAGCATTTTTAACCATTTTTCCAATGTTGGAGAATTTAAAATTCACTACCTTGATGAAAGCATAAAAACATCAAATAAATCGGTATTTCTCTATCAACTATAGCACCTGAAAATTAATAGTCAAATTCTGAAAAACATGCTTCCTCCTTAAAACAAATAAAAAAGAAAAAACTCCCTTAAATATCTCCCTTTAAAAATGGCATCTGAAAAATAAATATGTTCAAGAAAATACTAATTCACATACAATATACAACATTTTAAACATTTTGAAAAGGCAGCACATTCTTCTGTGTGTTGCAAAAGACTCCATATCTGCAATCGTGCTGCAGTCATGAATAAACATATTCCTCTGAAGTTCTAAGTATGTGTGGCCATATCAAGGGCACATCAGATTTGAAATGGATTTACATTACCTCCAACTTTAGGGCCACCTGCTGAACCAGGCTTCCTTGCACTGTTGACAGGATTTCCGGATGTTTTAGGTGCAGGAACCTTGAAGGCTGAAGCAGCTGATGATGGCCTATTTCCATCCACTGATTCTTCATCATCAAAGCTTTTATCTGTACAAAGCATTAGCAAAATGTATCTTAAGAGATCTAAGCTTTGCTCCATTTTCCATAAGGCTTAAAAAACAAATAAAGCTATATATAAAATCATAACTTTGTGAGATATATAATACAAAATAAAGCTCCTTTGAATAAGCATTTATATAATGGCTAACACTATATAAAATAACCAAGTGTAATTTAAAATCAGGTTGCAGTACTACCGTATTTACTACCTATATCTATAAAGTCAAAACATAAAACCAAATATATTAACTCTAAAGATAGGAAAGGCAGTTTTCCTTTTTTTGCTACTAATAAGCATTTTCTGCCAGCTCCTCCCATAGTGTATCTTCAAGCACACCCTGCCTTAATCCTTACACCCAGATTCTGCAACTTACAATCACAGATCCGTTTGCAAATCAGTCGCCTCATTCCTCTGAAAGCTCTTAATTTTCCTCACCCTAGGATGCTCCTAATGGTTCACATGGCCAAATGCAGTAGATTTGAGACTAATCAAAGATTCTATCAAAAATAGATAGAAACAACCACAGAACCACCACTGAGGTTTGTGCCGGCATTTTTCTTTCTCTTCCCTGCACTAGGTACTGTAACAGCCAATCAGCTATAAGGTGACATCATCTTATGGCAGCTACTGCCAGATGAAAGGTAAAAATTCTCCATGTATTTTAAAAATCTCTTTGCAGCTGCAATCCTTATTCTTTATCAAAATTTCAAAGGCATTCAATACTACAGGTTTATAAACCTAAATTTGTATTCTCTTATTTAGCTTACTTGAATATTTATACAAATAGAAAAAAGATTTTATGCAATATTCATTCTGTTGATGTGCTTATTACTGCATCATTAAACCATAGAATATCACAGTGCTCATTAGTGTACCTAATTAACTCTGTAATCTAACAATTTGCTGTTTATTTAGGTCACAGAAACCAAACTGTACAATTTGTTCTCATAAATGATTCAAAAATATTCCATAAAGCTCCTTTTATAATCTTCATGAATGACCACACTAGTATCATCTCCGTGTATAAAATGAAACACCCCCACTTCCACCCCACCCCCACAAGATATATGCATTTTATTCGTCGGAGAAGTTGGTTTTCTCTAGGACCCTGCACAATCCAACCAGGACAAACAAGATGGGCGAGGCAAAGAGGCAGCTTTACCACAGGCTTCAGATCAATATACCAGAATCTTTCCCTTTCAATCTGCTTCCCTTACCTATGCAAATACCCAAATCAAGGAGAAATAATCATCCCTACAATCTTAAATATATATTTAAAGGAAATACACCAAACACATGTTAAAAAATTGTTTAATTAAAAACAAGAGAGTCAAATAGACACCCTAATATAAAGCCACATTCCATTTCAGCAAGTGTTTTCCTTAAATAGCACAACTTGTAGGAAAAAAGTACCTTCTAGTTCAGGTAGGGAAGGTCTGGCCCGCAGGCCATATAAGGCCTGCAATCATTTGATCTGGCCCTGACAAGGCAACTGCAAGTGGGACTCAAAATTCAATAAATCTAGGAGCTTTTTTCATAAACATAAATTTATATTAAGTGAATTATATTAAGCGAATGATGTTATAAATATCCTAATGACTCTTGGCAGAAAAAAGATTCCCCACCCCTGTTCTAGTTAAACAATGTATTTTTCTTTCTTAGCATAATACTATAAGGTAGTCAGTGTGGATCACTTAAAACCTGTGCTCTATGTAGACTGCTGTGTTAAAAACACTAATACAATTCCAAATACACTTTATTTTTTGCCCATGTAAAAAAATGTAACCAAGAGAGACGGTAGACACACAAATCTAAGGAAAGATGAGTATTGAAACAAAGTAGCCAGAGGTTCCCATGGAAACAGTGCTCTGTGCCTACAAACACACAAGAATTTAAAAGAGTAAATGTCTCTATTTAAAAAAATTAACTCTTAACATTCTCAAACTACTGAGAAATTAGTTTTTAACTTATCAAAATAAGGCCGAGAAAAGTATACAAATCATAACTATGCAGCTCAATGAATTTTCACAAAATGAACATTCCAATGTAACCAGTCTCCAGAATAGATCATTATCAGCATCCTGTGAGCACCCTCACTGAACCTCCTAAATTCACCAGTTCCTACCGAAGTAAACTGGTCTTGACTTTTAACACCATAGTTTGTTTTACCCATCTGTGAACTTGATATAAAAGGAATCACACAACAGGTACTCTGGCTTCTTTTCACTTAATATAATGTTTGGAAGATTCATTTCATTACTTATAGTTTTCTAGTATATGAATGTACCGCAATTGATTAATATCCATTCTACTATTGATGGACATTTGAGTTGTTGCCAGTTTGAGATGAATTCAAATATGTATACTGTAACCTCTAGAGTAGTGGTACTCAAAGTGGGGTCCAGGACCAGTAGCTGAGCATTACCTGGCAATCTATTAGAAATAAAATTCTTGGACCCTAACCCAAATCTTCTGAATCAGAAACTCTGGAAATAGGGGCCCAGCAATATTAACAAGACCTCCTAGTGATATTGATGTAAGCATGAGCAAATTTAAGGATCACTGCCCTACAGAAGGAGTTGGCAAACTTAGTCTATAAAAGGCCAGATAATAAATGTTTTAGGCTTTACAAACCAAATATATATATACATATACATATATAATACATATATATATATATACAAATATATATATACATATATATATGTGTATATATATGTATATATATATGGTGATGTAGTGTCTCTGTGCAACTACTCAATTACACCACTGTAGTACAAAAGTAGTGATACACGATATGTAAGCAAATAGGTGTGGCAGTGTTTCAATAAAATTGTATGTATAAAACAGGAGGGCAACTGGATTTAGCTTGCAAGAAATAGTTTGCCAATCCCTACTCTAAAGCAACCACTAAAATAAGAGTAAATAAACTAATAAAAAACTAAAATAATTTTTAAAAATTAAATAGTTAAGAAGCAGGAAAGGAGACAAAAAAAAAGCTAAAATAAGTAGATAAAATAAAAGATAGAGTGGCAAAAATAAAACCAGGTATGCAATAACTACTTAAATGTAAATTAACTAAATATTCCCAGTAAAAGACCAAGACATAATTTTTAAAACAGGTTGCTTAAATAAAATATATTTTACATATAAAGTCACATTAAAATAAAAGTAAAATGGTAGAGACAGACCATGGCAAACACCAACCAAAAAAAAGCTGGTATAGCTATACTAACTTCAAACAAGCAGCTTGAAGAAGCATTACTAGAGATAAAGAGAGACTTTTAATAATGATAAAGGAGTAAATCCAGAACTCTAAATTTTTATGAACCAGTACACAGCTTCAAATACATAAAGAAAAAAATGAAGAACTAAAAATAAATAAATAGGCAAATCTATAACTATAGAGGGCAATAAAGTTTTACCCACTTCCAATAAAGTTCTATCTTTTTAGTCTATAAGCTAAGAAAATTTATATAGCTATATCATCACAAGCCCCCAATTAAAAAGTTTGCAAATTATTTAGAGGTTATAAATATTCTAGGCTTAAAAATATTTTTATGTCATTATCTTTTAATGTATTAAAAGAAATACCAAGTCTATATTAAATCTCAGGAACTTATTTAAATTATTTTTATAATCTATATACTAAAATAAATCTGTTATTTTTGAGGTAGGGTTCAGGCATACAAGAATATATACCTTTTATTAAAAACTAGAGGCCTGGTGCACAAAATTCACGTGGGGGTGGTGGTGGTGGTGGTGGTGTCCCTCAGCCCAGCCTGCACCATCTCCAATCTGGGACCCCTTGGGAGATGTCCGACTGCCGGTTTAGTCAGACATCCCTCTCACAATCCAAGACTGCTGGCTCCTAACCACTCGCCTGCCTGCCTGCCTGACTGCCCCTAACCACTCTGCCTGCCAGCCTGATAGCCCCCTAACCGCTCCCCTGCCAGCCTGATTGACGTCTAACTGCTCCCCTGCCAGCATGATCATCCCCAACTGCCTTCCCCTGCAAGGCTGAGGGGACTGGGGGACTGAGGCTGGATGAGGTGGGGCTGAGGGGACTGGATGAGGCAGGGCTGAGGGGACTGGGGGACTCTGGCTGGATGAAGCGGGGCTGAGGGGACTGGGTGCCGCCATCTTGTGAGGGTGAGGCAGTCAATTAGCACATTCCCTCTTTATTGGCTGTGGGTGCTGCCATCTTGTGAGGGCATGATGGGCAATTAGCATATTCCCACTTTATTAGATAGGATATTTTCTTAATAACTATAAACTATCAGAACAAATCAGTTATATTTTTTCCTAGCACTTCTCACTTCCTGAAATACTTGTATGAGTGAACTAGAAGTTGCACTGAAAGTGGACAGAACTCTTTCTTGTTTATGCTATAACCTCATTACCTACAACAATCCTGGGATAACTGTCATAGCTAACTCTTGTTCCTGCTTCCCACCATTGTCCCCCAGGATTTACTCTCAGCATAATGTGCTGTGAGTTGAACAAAGTCATGTCACATTGCTTCTCAAAATCCTCCTATGACTCTATAAAAGGCCTACCAGGACTCCAAGATATACAAGATCTCAGGTCTCTCTAACCTCATCATCTACTCAATATCCAGCTTTCTCTCCAATCCAGCTTCACCAATGTCCTTGCTGTGACTCATATCAGGGTCTCTATACATGTTCCCTTTGCCTAGAATACCCTTCTGCCTCTTAGCCACACTGTTTACTCCTTCAAACTCACTTCCTTCAAATCTTTACTAATCAATTACTTTCTCAAAGAGGTTTCTCCAGATGATAAAATTGTAAACCTCCCAAAATTCTGACACTAATGTTCTACCCCTACACTTCCATCCTTTATTTCTCTCCCTAGTACTTACCATTTATATATTTTACTTACTTTGGTTATTGTTTCCCTCCTCTCACTGAAATGTATTGTCTATTAGGGTGAGAACTTCTATTTTGCCAACTGCCATGTCTCCAGCATGTGGAACAATGCTCAGAAGAACACATTTCACAGTAGGGAGACTTTCAATCTCCAGTAAAAGCTTTACTAGGTTATTTGAAACAAAACTCCAAAGACAAACAAACTATAAACATTTTAAAAATATCTCCTGATAAACAATAAAAATACCTGACAAAATACTAAGAAATATAAGAATAAAACCACTATATTTGAACTTCTATTCCAAAGGCCTGTGGGGCAAAGGGAACAAAATTCAAAACTCACATAAAGATGCAAACTTGAACAGAAGAGTCTTCCCACCAAAAGCTGATATACCAAATGAGTATATAGTTGCCCTTGAACTCAGGTTTGAACTGTGTACTGATATGCGGATTTTAAAAATAAATACCTGTACTGTTTAGACCTCCAGTTGGGAATCCACAGATGTGTAGGGCTACTGTATGCACTGACTATACCATTTTATATAGGGGAATTCAGCATCTGATTTTGGTACCCACAGGGGTAATTACTGAGAGTAGTTAAATTTTGGGGGATTCAGACAGAGGTTATATGCACAATTTCAACTGTATTTGGTAGGGCTGTACAGTTGTTCAAGGATTAACTGTATCCTCAAGGTTAAAGTGAACCACAGGTAAGACTTAAACTTTTAAAAAATATATATTTTTATTGATTTCAGAGATGAAGGGAGAGGGAGAGATAGAAACATCAATGATGAGAGAGAATCATTAATTGGCTGCCTCCTGCACCGCCCCCCCAACTGGGATTGAGCCGGCAACCTGGGCATGTGCCCTTGACGGGAATCAAACCCTGGACCCTTCAGTCCACAGGCCGAAGCTCTAAACACTGAGCCAAACCACTTAGGGCAAGACCTTAACTTCTTCTAGTCTTTTAATCTTTTCAAACTTTTCTCAAGAGGCCATAGAGAAGTAAATCAAATGGAGTACTTCATTTAGGTCAAATGCTTAGGCAGTCGAGACACTAAAGCCTTTAAACTCGGTAGGCTCACACTTGTAGTACTCCCAAGCAACAGCCAAAGCAAATGCAAAATTTTCCTAGAAGAAAGTCTATGGCCTCATGTTATTTTCAAAGTAATTTTCCAAAGGTCACTTAGCATGAGATGAAACAAGACACCAGGAGCAAGAATAAATAGAAAGAAATAGACAATAGGAACAGATCCACTTTAAATCCTAGAATTATCAAGCACAGACTCTAAAATATCTATACTTGGAACCTTTTACCATGCAGGCTTGAAAATAACTTCAGAGATGAGGAAATTATTTTAAAAAGTGACATTGATTTTTAAAAACAACCAAGATTTTTAAAAACTTCTAGAAATAAAAATAACTGAAATTTAAACTCAGTGGGGAGACATAACAGATTAGACACAGCTCAAGGGCTCATTAATGAACTTCAAGATAAATCACACAAAAAAATCATCTAGGATTCATATAGTAGGAGCTTTAATATTTACTGAATAAACAAATAAAAAGGGTCAAATATAGAAAGCAACCTATAAATTACAATTATGTTGATACCTCTGTTCTTAGTCCAATGTTTTAAAAAGACAATACTGTGGTTCGGTGCAGAAACAGAACAAGACGAACATATACAAACTAATAATGTGAGCAGGCTCTAGTGGTTATGTGTATGATGGAGATGAAAAAGGAGAGAAGAAGGAGCAGAGGTCCTGATAAGAGGAAAAAGAGATGGAAATGGTGGCAGAGAAACAAATATAGGAGGAGATGATGGAGGAGGAGGGAGAGAGGATGGGGAGGAAAAATAAATGGTGATAGAAGGGAGAGGGAGATGGAAATAAAGGAGATGATGGAGGAATAAGTGGGCAAGAGGAAAAGGAGGAGAAGGCAAGGAAGAGAAGGAAGAAGAAATAGAAAGAGAGGAGGGGGAAATGGAGGAGGAAAAAGAGGGATAGAGGGAGTAAGAGAAGGGAGAGGAGGACAAGCAAAGAGAGGGAGGGGAAAAACAAGCCCAAATAGGCTAAGGCTTTATCTTATGCTGCCTTCATATTACACAGGAAAACTGCCCTCAGTAAGCACTAAGCTCCTATAGGCCCATGATTCCCTATCAGCATGCCTAAAAGCCAAAAAAGCTCTAAAAGTCTTTTGTCTTTTAAATTTATCTGGCAGCAAAATCTGAACTGATTTGAACTCAGTGTATGGCAAAACATAATATGAACTGACATTAGCCCATTTATTGTCTTTATTTCCCCTACTGTGAAAAAATATTAATGTGCTTGATTATAATGTCAGCCCCAAACCCAGCTCGTGTTGTTATAAAATATATGGTGTATAACTGTATTATTTTTCTAATATCTAACATATTCTGAATTCCAAAATATAAGTTGTCTTCAAGATTTCAGATAAGAAAGTATGAATTGCCCTGGCCAGGTGGCTCAGTTGTTTGGAGTGCCATCCCACATATCAAAAGGTTGCCTGTTCCATCCCCGGTCTGGGCTGTATGGGAGGCAACCAATCAATGAATCTCTCTCTCTCTCTCTCTCTCTCTCTCTCTCTCTCTCTCTCTCTTCTTCTTCTCCTCCTTCTCCTTCTCCTTCTCCTTCTCCTTCTCTTTCTTCTTCTCCTTCTCCTTCTCCTTCTTCTTCTTTCTCTCTCTCTCCCTCCTTCCCTCCCTCTCCCCCTTTCTCTTTCTCTAAAATCAATAAAAACCTATTCTTGGGTGAGGATTTTTAAAAAAAGTAAAGATTATAAATGCATATTACCATAATCAAGTCCCTTCCTTTTTTCCTTTTTCCCTTTTTCCCTTCAAAGAAAAGCCATATACGTATTTAAATGGCTATTCAAACTTCCCACTTCACTTTTATAGGTACATGTATCCCAAAACATAACATTTTTGGTTCTGAATTCATATAAAATATGAAAAGCTGCTCCATCTTAAATGGAAAACAAAGAGCAAGCCAAAAACTTTATACCATGTCTCTTTAAAAAAATTCATTTTGTGTGATTATCCTCAGTGAACCAACCAGCCATTTCAGTAAGAAGAACCCACAACATGACTGACTTTCATGCACAAAATAGACTGTTTCATAGTAAGTAGTTTCTTATACCAAAGTTCCTCTTTTCAATTGAAACTATATCCTTCCTTATTCTAATTAAAACACCAAGCAATAGGACTTTGGATTTCTGAACTCTTTCACACTCTTGCATATCCAACAATGATCATGGTAATATCTAACAGCTAAATTAGCAACTGATACTAGGAAACAATCCTATATAATAAAACCCTAATGTGCAAATTGACCGAACAGTGGAACAACCGGTTACTATGACATGCACTGACCACCAGGAGGCAGACGCTCAACACAGGAGCTAAGGACCCTTTGAGGGATGTCCGACTACCGGCAGGTGGACATCCCCCAAGGGGTCCCAGACTGCGAGAGGGCGCAGGCCAGGCTGAGGGACTCCCCCTCCCCCACCTCCCCAGTGTACAAATGTCATGCACTGGGCCTCTAATAATCTCTATAAGCTATTAAATAGCATGTATTTCAGAAAACTTAAACAAATTTTAGTTGTTTGCACTCCCCACTATGTTTTTACGTTAGGATATTCTCCTTGGCTTTCTTCTGAACTCACAAGTCCTTCTTGCTCAGTCTCTTCCTCTTTTACCCAACCATTAAATGTTGAATATCCTCCTTTTCTCCTGGCTGCACACTTTCTAAATGGCTTCATCAATTCTCAACAGTTTAAAATATCTCTACATGCTGACAATTTTAAAATGTCTCTAGCCTAAACCATCTCTCATTTTCAGGTCTATATATTCAACTGCCCAGTAGAAGTCTCCCCTAAGAATATCTCAAATTAGAGAATGTGACATAGGTAACCTAACACCAACACATCTCCAAACCCATTCTTCCTGTCTTCCCCTATGCCAGTAAATGATATCATCATGTAGTCAACTCAAGCTTACAACCTGAAAGCCTCATTCCAAGTTCTCTCCTCTGCCCTACATGGATCGTCTATCAGCAGCTCTTATTGTATATAACTCCAAGTTATATACAGCTATTTTTCTTTACTTCCTCTCTCACTCGTAGTCTAAAGCCAGACCAATATTATCTCTGCCTATATTGCTACAACTTCTTAACTGGCCTCCTTGGTTCTATTCTTGACCTTCCGAAACCACAACACAGATAATGCAATCTTCCAAAAAAAATAATTTGGACCAATGGCTGCTGAAACCATTCAGTGAAAGACTGATAGGAAACTTTATATGAGGCTGGTAACACCTATTCAATATTAATACAACAAAAAAAAGACAATCAGACAGTGTATGCCTTCTGACAAAGAATATATTTTACCAAATACAAAAATCTATATCAAAAGGAAAAAAAGAAAAACCACCCTGGCTGATGTACTCAGTTATTAGAGAGTTGGGCCAAGGACCGAAGGGTGATGGGTTTGATTCCCAGTCAAGGGCCTGTACCTGGGTTTCAGGTTCCAAACCTGACACCGGTTGGGGCACATTCAGGAGGCAAGCATCTCTCTCTCTCTCCCTCCCTTCCACTCTCTCTAAAAACTAATGGAGCCTGGTTGGCCTGGCTCAGTGTTTGAGCATTGACCTATGAACCAGGAGGTCACACAGTTCGATTCCCAGGTTGTGGGCTCGATCTTCAATAGGGAGCATGCGCCGAAACCGGTTTGGCTCAGTGGATAGAGCGTCGGCCTGCGGACTCAGGGGTTCCGGGTTCGATTCCGGTCAAGGGCATGTACCTTGGTTGCGGGCACATCCCTAGTAGGGGGTGTGCAGGAGGCGGCTGATCGATGTTTCTAACTCTTTGTCCCTCTCTCTTCCTCTCTGTAAAAAATCAATAAAATATATTTAAAAAAAAAAATAGGGAGCATGCAAGAGGCAGCCAATCAATGATTATCTCTCATCATTGATGTTACTTCTCTCTCTCTCTCTGAAATCAAAAGTATTTAAAAAAATAAAAATCAATGGGAAAAATATCCTCGGGTGAGGATTAACAACAACAACAAACAAAAGGAAAAACAAGACCTCCCCCTGCAAAAAAAATCAGACCTGATTCTGATCAAGACATTATCAGAATTTTCAATTTTCAGAAAATACAAGGGATATAAAAACATTTTAAAAAACAAGCAACATAAAACCACATGGCAATGTAATGAACAAAATCTAATATATCCATACTAGATTTTATCAGACAGGTGTTTTTTTCTTTAATAAATGGCGAAAGGAGAAAAAGACAGACAAATGCTTTAAATAGAGCCCTAAGAGGTATATCAAGCCCTAGCTGGTTTGGCTCAGTAGACAGAGCGCCGACATGCGGACTGAAGGGTTCCAGGTTCGATTGGGATCAAGGGCACATGCCCGACTTGTGGGCTCGATCCCCAGTAGGGGGCGTGCAAGAAGAAGCCAATCAATGATTTTCTCTCATCATTGACGTTTTTCTCTCTCCCTCTCCCTTCCTCCCTGAAATAAAAAAAAAAAAGAAAAAGAAAAAAAAAGATATATCAACCAGCTGCAATGGTAAACCTTGTCTGAATGCAAATTTAAAATGTAAAAAGATATTTATGAAACAATTAAGGAAATATGCACGTGCACACACATCCCAGTCCAGCAAGATAGTAGGGCTGGGGAAGATAGGTAGGAATACTGATGAATAAAAATTGTCTATGTATTGATAATTTGTTGAAGCTGGATAATAGCTGGTAATGCAGATTTATCACAATATTTTCTATTTCTGGTTATGTTTGAAAATTCTCCTAAAAATATAACTTTAATAACTTTACTCTCTTCCTTAAAATCCTGCAATGGAACTCCAATAAAACGATAAGTAAAAGCATAAGAGCAAAGAAAATGAGGTGAGGCAGAGAGTATGTGAAATCAGCACCTAAAAGATAGCAACAATTCTTATAAAACACAAATAAAAAGGATAAAAGTCTTTTGAAGAATAACACCACAGCAAAACTGCAACTTAGAATTCTCAGAAGCCCACTCAAACAGCAGAGAGACTGATCTACCTTGGAGAATGACAGAAGTAATAATTTCTAAGCCAGAAAGTACAGGAATGACTAGCAAGGAACAAATGAAAAATCTATAGAATGATTTCATCATTAAGCTCTTCCCACTCCCAATTCAGTGAGCTCAGTATTTTACATACACGTACACACAATTCTGTAAAAATGGAGCCATCAGGAAAGGAAAAACAAAGTTCTTGGAACTATTTGAACTTTTTTTTGGCAAAATTAAAATTTAATAGGAGGGCTGGATGAGAGTCAAGGAAATCTCCCAGAATACAGAGTAAAAGAGAAAGATGTAAAATGTTAGAAGACAAACAAAAAGGACGCAGTGAATCAACCCAGGAGCTTCAACAGCAATAACAATTCCCTAAGGAGAGACTAAAGCTAATGAAGGGGAGAAACTTATATTAAAAAAAAACAACAACAGATTTCCCAAAGCTAAAGAAAATTACAAACCCTCAAAAGTAAAATAATCAAACAGTAAAAATGTAAAATGTCTTCATTAAAACTAAAATGAAAAATTTTAGTAAAACAATTAGAAATTGAAAATCCAAATGCTTCAAAATAAAACAATGGCCAAATTTTTATATCCACTTGAAGATGCTGTGTTCTCAGCAGAAAGTTAGACTTAAATAAGCTATCCTACCTAATAACAGACAAATATGCAAATTGACCGTACCTTCGCTATGCCCACGATTGGCCAGGAGGCGCGGGGGGGGGGGGCGAGACTCGGGGTGGCCCAGGTGGCCGATTGGGCCAGCGGGACGCTGAGCTCGCGTCGCCAGCGGCAGCTCGAGCTCAGCGTCTGCGCCATGGCTGTGCTGCGGCACAGAAGAGGCCTCTGGGGCAGCGAGCTCACGTCCCACCGCGGACCATCAAAAGCGGGGGAGCTGGGTGCCTGTCCGCTCAGGCACCAGGCCTTTCAGAAGCCTCCGCCGCGCCGGAGGCTTCTGAAAGGCCTGGTGCACCAGCGGACAGGCACCCAGCTCCCCCGTGATCGAAAGCGAAAGCGTGTAGGAGACCCTACACGTGCATGATTCAATCATGCACTGGGCCTCTAGTTTTATTTATAAAAAAGTAAGTTTATATTATACAAAGTTTAAAAGAGGTGAAGAAATTGATAACATCTCTTAAAATTTCAGGATAGGTATCAACTATTTGAAGACATTTACCCTTTTCTTTATGGGGGCCCTTTAAAATTTCAAGATCTTCAATAGTTCAGTGAAGGAGCAAACACAATTTAAACCATTTGGTATTAACAAAATTAATATACTTCATGAAAACATAATATTAAACTAAATAATAAATGCAGCTCATAAAATGGTTTATTTAGAACCTTTACACAATCTAGTCATTTCAGGTAAATTTTTTCTTTTTTTTTTTAATAGATGAGAAAGAATCACTGATCTGCTGCCTCCAGCACGCCCCCCACTGGGGATCAAGCCTGCAACCCAAGCATGTGCCCCAACCAGGAATCAAACCATGACCTCCTGGTTCATAAGTTGATGTTCAACCACTGAGCCACATCAGCCAGGCAGGCTCAGGTAAATTTTCATGACAGCTACAGGTTGGTCATAACAGCTGTCAAGAACATCAACTATACATTCTACAACGCTGTAAACCTTTTCTTGAAGATTCAGGTTCATTAGCAACGTCATGTTTGAGGCTAGATTGCAAATGGGCCCAAGGTCTTGCACCCAAATGGGTAAATGAGCCCTCTTCAAGAAGGCTAAGATTTTCAATCTTAGTGTCCGCTAATTACTGCCTATATTGTTGCTAAATGCTCAATCTTTTGTCCCTTGTAATTGACTTTTTCTCCTTATAGACTTTCCCCCCCTTATCATTGCTCCCAGAAGAAAATTTTGGCCTTTTTGCCAATAAGTTAGAGTTGTTTTCTTTCAGTGATTTATATTACCCAATCACAGAATATTCCAGGATATGGAAATGATCATCCATTCAGTATTCAGCATAATTTCTTACTGTTGTGCCCTAGCTCCCCAAACCAGTAGTTACATGTCTATTTGGAGTGGTCCCAGAAGGCTTACCTCTAGAAGGCCAAAGTTATATCATCAATTATATACATTTTTTAAAATATTCATTCATGTTTGAAATAATAAACTGTGTTGAAATATTAAAAGTTTACAAAGAGTCTATTTGCAACAAAATCTTATTTCTTTCCAGCCACTCTCTGGCATAACAACAAAAGGCCAAATTCCTCTTATGAGCTTTTGAGGCAGACTGCAGGGCTCAGCGCCACATAATAATCCTACAGGTTTTTAACTCTATCAGGTTTGACTGCCCAGAGTTACTTCACAGTCATTTGACTGCTTAGTTTTATACTCTTGGGTAAGGATAAATCAACTAAACAGAAAGATACCTGAAACTCTTCAATTGATAGTCTTTATAGTGCTTCACAAATCCAAGTTTGCTGAAGTTAAGCTTATGTAACATTTAATAGATAATAGATTAATAACCAGAATATATAAAGAACAATTTTAAATAAGCAACAAAAAAGTCAAACAACCAAAAAGTTGCCTAAGGATGCCAGAAGGTAATCCACAGAAAAGGAAATACAAATAAACAAACCTATGAAGATGATCAACCTTATTAGAAAGCAAAGATGTTTTTAAAGGGTGAGGTATTTCTCACTCATCTGATAGGCCAAAAAACAAAAAAGAATGCAAGATTATAGGCACTGTTGGTGGTAAGTGGTAAAGCCTCTTTTGGCATAAATTAGAGCTAATGCAATTTGAAATAAAAAACTTGGATCCAGAAATTCTAGACTACTTTAAGAAATATATATGTGTAGGTGTATGTGTATATATATACACATACGTTTTGTACAAAGGTGTTTTTTCATAATCATTTAGAAAAATAATGTGATTAAACAATCTAAAATTCCATAACAGAAGAAATGGTTATAATGCATCCATACTATGAAATTCTATGCAACAGTTCAAACAAATAAGGCAGTTACACATGACTGCATTAAAAAATCTCTATGCCATATTGAGCACACAGCAAATGGAAAAATATATGTTCAGAATGATACATATTTTAATACTTAATATGCATGTAAGGTATGAAAAGACAAACTCCATACTAATAAAAGTATTCATCTCAGCTTATACCTATGATTGAGGCTTACAGGTAGTTCGAAGGGGACTTTTGCTCTATCTTCATTGTTTGAATTTTGAAAATAAGATTGCATTTGTCTTAAGTTCATAATTCAAAATGAAGGAATAAAAAACAACATAGGAATAGTGCAATCCAATTGTTATATATGTGCTCACATGATAACAGTATGGTGTATGTACATTACACGTGAGAGATTAAATATGCAGAGTATATGAAAATGTTATAGCTATAAATCTCTCTCTATATATATGTATTTCTATCTTTATTGTTTACTATGCAGATTTTTAAATTTTTAATAAAGGTGTATTACTTTAATTATCAATAAAATACAATAAAGGTATTTCCATTTTGAAGAAAAGAATGAACAGAAGGTTAACCTCTGAGTTTTATAAGAGATTACTTTGATTTTTTAAAAATCAAGACATTCCTAAACAGTCTGAATGCATTTATATACCATGTGAAAATAGAAAAACTAAGTATAACTATAACTTGATAGCCATCGAACCTTTATGTTTAAGAAATAAAATCTGAATATGGCCCAAACCAAATGAAATATTTAAAGTTGCCTGTAAATTAGGATTTACACAAACAACTTGGCAATGTCCTAAGTATATGAAAACTTGATGGCTTTTACCTTAAAAATTAGTAGTTAAAATTATTGTTACTTATTTATATAAGGTCATATAAAACAGTTACATAAATTCTTTTTTTACACAAATTCTTGGAATAAACTATAACAATATGCAAAACAAAACTTACTATCATATTTCTATTAACACATACATAATAATTTAAATGACCATTACTAATATCATCATTTTGGTAAGTTTGCATCCTATTCCTCATAGTTCCAAGGGGACAAACTCCTTAGAGGGTAATCATTGCATAGTCATAAGGAAGGCTGAAGCTATTAGAGTTAAAACTCCCAAATACAGTCAGTCTTCCTTAACTTAATGAAAAAATACACAAAACATTTTTGAGTAACCTCAAATTCCCCTTCTGGTACTGATGCAATTAGAAAGTATACCTCTAAGTATCTTAACAAAAGATTTAATAATGAAAAAAGGAAAAAACACCTCAATTATTATGTGCTATGAAGGACAATACAAATGCACTAGATTTGGTTCTAGTTTGTTCTGTGCCTGGGACTTACAATCTCAGCAAGCCTCAGTTTTCTAATCTGTGAAATCAAAATACCAAAATACTCTGTATACTTCACAGAGTTATCTGTACCTGATGAGTTAATGTATACTAAGTATACAAAAGTGCTTTGGGAACTAAAATGCATTATAGAAATATTTTTTAGATGATTTGACTGCTTAGTTTTATACTCTTGGGTAAGGATAAATACAACTAAATCACAATAAAGCACTGGCAAAAATCAATTTATAATCTAATTAATATCCTATATAGATACAGTAAAAGAGTAAATATTTTCTAGAGAATTGTTTACTAGGGACAATGACAAATCACAAGCATATTAATTAAAATAGTGTCTATGGCAAGCCATTTTGCTTCTTTTACTACTTTATACCACAGAATTCTACTTGTTGTCAAACACCACAGGAAAGATGTCAAGCTAGTTAACCAAACCTTCCTGCCAAAATCTGTCATTCTTCCAAAGGCCATGTTCTGTCTTTAAAGCTTTTGCATATATTCCATGTTCCTTCCAATATCGCTTCTTCATATCCACCACCAAAGACTGAGGGCTTGCTTGGGTTACTTGCTTGCTTAGGTTACAAGGTAAATTGTCACCTTATATTTGCCAAATCTCATACAGACATATCAAGTAGAAAAAGATACCAAATGACAAGTAAGCACACACGTGTATACATCATACATGAGTGTATATACACACACACACACCTTCTTCATTCTTTAGGGAGAAATATATTCCTTACATAGCAAATGATTGTCACTTTAAAAGGAAGTATATAACACAAGCAAAAGAAGAAAAATAAATCTTACTCACCATCTCCCATAGCCATTCAGATGGTCCAGGGAGCTCTTTCTCAAACCAAGAGGTCAAACAGCACAGCAAATAAATGCAGCTCAGTGCCTGCGCCACTGGGCTCGGCCTGCAGCCTGCAGACACCGGGAGCACTGTGTGACCCAGGCTGCGCTGCAGCTCTGCACCGCAATAGCCAACAGCTGCTACTCCATTTCAAAATAAAAGTCTGGGGTCTTGTTGAAAACCCTCGTCTAATTTAGCTGAGCCTAGCAGTGCTTGATCAAGATTATTCTTTAACTGCATACAAGCAGTTAGATACAGGTTATGATGTTTCTCCTTGTGCTGGCCGACTGAAATGTAATATAAGAAAAGCTCTGAGAATCAATAAATGCCATTCCACGGGGGAGGAGGAGGGACTTTTAATGCAATCATCAAAACACAAGGCATGTGTTCAGCAATCATTTTCTGCTTCCCTAAAGATATGCATGTAATCAGTGGCAATCACATGATCTGATGGATTAACTGATTTGCGCCTTTTTAAAAGGTTTTCATCCTTTTAATATTTACAAAAGGAGATTGCTAGAAGTGCACCAACAGGAATAGCCCAGTTTCCATGATTAACTGCTCTCATTATGCAGGAAGCATTTCTGGCTGCCGTAAACAAATCACGTCAAAGGCAGCCCATCAAAGGCTGTTCTGTGTGTGGACAGCAGGGCCACGCAGAACAAAGCTTGCTTCTGGTGGAGACAGAAGCTCGCCAGTGCGCAGCTGCAGGGACACGGAGCACCCTCCATCCAAACTGCACAACCATCAGCACACTGTCAAGCTCAGAGAAAGCCCTAGGGCTCATGATCACAAATAGATACAGTACCTTTAAAAACCAACCTAAGAAGAGGTGCTTTGCTTTTCACCAAAGGGTATGTTATAAACATATATTAAAAAAAAAAAGCTAAACCGTGGGTTACCTTATTGCCTCTAATAAGCCAAATATCAAGGTAATTTGATATCCTAGTTTCTATGCATTATTTTATAGCCAGCCTCCAGCAATTCTTTTCCTAGCAATTGTTTCAAACAGAGAAGCTGGGAAATATTTTACAATGATTACATGCTTAGACTGCATTAGGTCCTACACACACACTAGACTAAATCAGAATTATTCAGTTTTTTCACAGTGAAAGAGAAAAAAAACTTGCAGTCAGAACCACCAACACTGTTGGTGTTTACATCTTGATTAGCGTAGGAGACTGTCTGGAAAGCTCCATGAGGACACCAGGCCCTGTTATAATCATAGTGGCCTGCAACTTTCAGTCTTTTCTTTCCAGCAGGGCTGGTGTCCCCTCCTTCAGCCACAATCTGATTAATTTCAAATCCAGTTTCCTTCTACTAGCAGAGCTAATTCCACTGCACTTAGGGATTCTGCCTAACTCACACTCTGTAATACAAGAATTAAACTCAGGCTTGAAACACACTCAAGACAAAAAGCGCTGTGCATTTCTCACTATTTCTAAACTAAATGAAATACTCAAATCTTAGATGATACAATTTACTTTATGTTCTTCCAACTCATCCCTAGCCTCACTGGACTCTAGCCAACCCTGACCTCCCTTCGGTCTTTTTCTACCTCTGGGTCTTTATGGTCACATTTTCTCTGCCCAAAACACTTTTCCTATCATTCATTCCACAATTAGCTTGTTCTCCTTTATCAGGTCTCAATTCAAATGTCTCAACTCTCAGAGAAATCTGCCCCATTATTCTAAAGTGGCATCACTGAGTTAATTACCAACTCCATATCCTATTCACTGTACTTAATGACTTAAGATGACAGCTTTTAGCTATAATGACTCTTAAAAAGTCATTCCACCTTTACAACAAATCCTGTTTTTTGTTTTTGTCTGTATTTAGCAAAATGACTTTTCATTCCTAAACACTCTAAGTCAATATAAGAAGTGTGACGTTTCATTATTATGGTTTCAGGCAAAGGCACACTAAAAAATTTTACTTACCATGGTAAGTTTCTAGTCACAGAATATCATATGGAACAAATGTGAATTAAATGCCATGTTTGGGTAAACTCCCAACAATTTGATTTGCATATGTACACAAAGTGAGAGAAAGAAAAGGTGGTATCTTTAATGGCTCTTTAGTCCATTATGTGCATTAACCTAAATATAAAAACCTTATATGCAAATTGCCCCCATGGAAGTTCGACCAGGAGACAGACCAGGAGACAGATCGCTCACTATGATGTGCACTGACCACGGGGGTGGGGGTGGGGCAGAACAAAGGAAGGCCCCGCCCGCAGCCAGAAGGCCCCAATAGGCCCTGATCACCTGCCAGGCCTATGGACCCTACCCGTGCCAGAGTCTCGTGCACCAGGCCTCTAGTTATTTTCACTAGGTTTATTTTGACCTAAAATGAGCCTTTATTTTTACCTAAAATGGTCCCTTGTTCTATTACTTTTTTGTTTAAGACTTTTTAATTGGTGGTGTTTTTTTAAGAGAGAGAGAGAAAGGGAGAGGGAGAGCAAGAAACATCAATGTGAAATATTGATTGGCTGCCTCCTGCATGCTCCCTACTGGGGATGGAGCCAACAACCTGAGTATGTGCCCTGACCAGGAATCAAACCAGCAACCTTTCAGTGCATAAGATGACACCCAATCAACTGAGCCACATGGGTCAGGGCCTCTTCTATTACTTTTAGTTTACAGTTTTAGTTTGAGTGCACAATAACAATGAGCCAATAAAGGGCTGAAAATGTTGTGGGAGAAAATTGTGCAGAAATAAAAAGGGAGTTGAATAAACCTTCATTACATTCTTTGGGTAAAAACTATTCTTTGCATTTAATATGTTACTTATAAAAATTTGTTTTCAGTGTTTGATACATTTGTCTACCTGTGACGATTATTCAAGTATCCTGTGCTGAGATGAAACATACTATTAGTAGAAATAATTTTCTCATTTAATGGCTTTTGATTTGGCAAAAAGGATTTTAGGAATAATTTAAATTAATTTCATTAAACAAAGGGTAGTTGTATTTCGTCCATCACCAACTGTATTCACTCTGGATTCCCATGTGTTCACTTGATTATGATCTCTTCTCCCTTACTAGAATGTAGGCGTACTGAGGCAGAATCTTTAACTGTCTTCTTCACTGCTGTGACATGATCTAATTTTAAGATCATTCTCACTTCTGGATAAAAAAAGATTCCAGAGGTCAAACATGGAATTGTAACATGTAGTAATCTAGGTAAAAACTATCTACTGTAACATGTAATAATCTAGGTAAAAACTAAAGGAGATTTAGAGTGGGGTTTTAGCAGTGGAGATGGAAAAAAAATGTTTGAGATATATCAATATTTCAGAGGAAGAAATGACCAATGAAACTAGACTAATCAGTAAATGACTAATTAATAAATGACTAATTAGTAAAGGACTAATTAGGAGTCAATTCAGATTTCTAGCCTGAGCTGACAGTGGTACCACTGACTGAAATGGGTAAAGCAGGGAAGAACAGATTTGAAGGAAAGGCAGAGAAAACAGGGTTTCAATTTTGGACATGCTAAGCCTGGGATGCTCATTAGGCATCCAAATGGAAATGTCATAGAGGCCACAGGCTACCAAATCTAGAGCATAAGAGATACAATGAATGAGGGCTAGAACTACACATATAAGAATCATCAGCAAATAGTTACCATTTAAAGCCTTTGGGCTGAATTAGGCCACTGAGAGAAAATAAAGACAAGGGAGAGAAGGGGGTTGGGGGCAGTCAACAAGATAAACAGGCTTCCCTCTACTAGTCTCCACCCTTATTAACAAATCCATTAAAGTATTTTTCTTTTAAAAAAAAATATATTTTATTGATTTTTTACAGAGAGGAAGGGAGAGGGATAGAGAGTTAGAAACATCGATGAGAGAGAAACATCGATCAGCTGCCTTCTGCACACCCCCTACTGGGATATGCCTGTAACCAAGGTACATGCCCTTGACCAGAATCGAACCTGGGACCCCTCAGTCTGAAGGCCGACGCTCTATCCACTGAGCCAAACTGGTCAGGGCCATTAAAGTATTTTTCAATGACAGCATAATATTTTCATCAAAAACATCTGGCTGCTTGGCTGGTGTGGCTCAGGGATTGAGCAATGACCTATGAACCAGGAAGTCACAGTTCAATTTCCAGTTGGGGCACATGCCCAGGTTGCAGGCATGGTCCCCAGTGGGGAATGAGCAAGAGGCAGCCCATCAATAGTTTTCTCTCATCACTGATGTTTCTATATCTCTCTCCCTCTCCCTCCTCTCTGAAATCAATAAAAATATTTTTTTTTAAACAAAACATCATGACCCCAATATATATGTATTACAGATTTTAACATTCACATTTGACCATATTTATAATATTCAGAGCATAATCTCTAATACAAAAATATCTCTGAAGACTCCCCTAAGAGAAATAAGTGGTAGATACTAACCACAAACCTCCTTGTTTATGGAGAGGTAAACAAGAGAAAAAGAAATGAGACCTTAAATAATAGGGGATAAAATAATCTTCTATTTTGAAGGTAACAGAAATAACCTCACAAAATAAAATGACAGTACTTTCAAAACAAACCATACCAAATAATAAATATTTTAAGTTTATAATATCCATTACACTCTTTTTCTTAGAGTTGTAACTCGAAGTTTGGAATACACAAGTGAAAATGCTCTGTAAATGGTATGAAAACACAAGTCTTAATTTAAGGAATTTTTACAACTCTTCATCTTCCTGCTGTTTCTGGTTTCTATGGAAATGGACAGAGGTAACTGCTGAGAAAATAAGGACAAGGCACTTAAAACACTTCTATTCAGAGGAGTGATAAACAGCTGGCAGTCAGGGTAAGGACCAGTAATGCTAAAGTCAATTTATGCTTCTGGAACTAAGTTTAGATTAGAGTAGACACAATCTTTTTAACACCAATTTCTCACTCCATCTGCCTTCCTGCAACAAAACAAGGTTCAATCTTGGTTTAATCCAGAGGGGGAAAACAACCCCCATTAAATTATATTTATTAGAAACTAGTTATCCTATTATTTAACAACTTATATACCAAATTATTTCTCCAGCATCATTTACATAGTATTAAATTAATCACTCTCTTTAATATGAACTTAATTATGTAGGTGAAAAACCATCTATACTATCCTTTGAAATAGAATATATTCTTTACATATAGGCTAATTAATAATTAAAGACTGAAGTTTAGGTAAATGGTAGCAAATAAAACCAAATACAATTTAGTATCCTTACAAAAAATAGAGTAACTACAAAATCAAATAAATGCCACATATTAACTTCAACTTCTAATTCAGAAGCCAAAGATAATTATGTTGGTAAAGTTCCTAAGTCTGTGTTTCTTCACCAGTGTCATCACTGGTAGTTTACACATAGGTGTAATAGAGCCCATCAACTCCACAATTTCTACTAAAAACAACAAAGTAAAACAGTTACTATGGGAATAAAAAACACATTCCATGCATGAAACGTGGAGGACAAGAAGGTCACCATATCATCAACCCAGAAGATACAAAACATAGGCAAAAGAACAGGATCATTTTGCACGAATGAGTACACCCATTATTAAACTTTCATATTCCAAGTAAGTGCAAATGGCCAGCAGGATATAAAGACTTTGTTATTATATCTTAACTAAGTTTTAAGCCACAAAATCAAATCTGATGTAACAGTTGACTTGAAAACATATTTTAGTGTCTAAAAGTTTGTTAATAATCTTAGAAATGTTTAAGAACTAGAATAATTTAATTATTCTTACCTTTGCAGACACTCAAAATCATACCGCCTGAATTTTGCACTTCATCAAATTTGGCAAATATCATTTCTAATCTGGGAATAAAGAATAAATTTTGTTTTACATACACTTTAATGAGGAACAATTCCTTTCACCATCTCCCTGAGAAAAAAGACAATTCCAGGGATTTAGTTAGTTCTATACAACTCTCTTTTACAATGAACTCACTTACTGAAAAGAAAGACAAAACCCATCTCCCTTCACTTGACAGAACCAGCCAGATACAGATAGCACTCTCCACACTTGTAGGCATATTTGAAAGTACTTCAGTTACAACTTTATAATGAATCCACTCAGTCACCAATACACCCTTAAAAGTACACAGAACCATGTTAAGGAAACATAAAACCAGTGAATTGAACTGGGCCCATATAAAACAAGGAACTTAACAGATAAATGCTGTGTGTGTTCTGACTGCTCCAATGAGCAGAATATGACCACTATGAAAAAAAGAATATAATTTTCAAACAACTACAATATTCAGGATAATATTACACAGAATTTATTACATTGAATTGACTATACTGAATTCTTGCGAATAAATGCTAGATGAAAGAGGGCAATGGTTAGTGGAAAAATCATCTGAAGAAACAGGCAAAGCAAAATTCATTCATATCAGAAATGTGTCCAGTATTTTGAAGATTCAAAATACTACCTATATAATAATGAGGCCATGCGCTAAAGAGTAGAAAACACTCTGCATGGTTGAAAAATTCAATTGTACACGCCTTGTACCTATGTAGTCCTTCCCATCCTCTACCACCTGGTTAGAGAAGCATCATAGAGAAAACCGACCAAAGCGTAACACAGAGGAAAGAACTATGGACTGAGAGTCAGGAGGCCTTCAGCTTCTCATCAACTACTCTGGGTCTCAGAGTCTTCATCTGCCAAGTGGCTAGCCACTCAGGAGAGAAATAGGATTAATAAGTTGCTGGTGTATTTCAGTAAGGACATTAAAGCATAAGCTATCCACATATGATAAAATCCCTATGAGGCTAAAATTACTTATAAAATATAACTTAAGAAGAAAGGAATATTGTAGGCCAATTTTATTTTGAGCATAACGCAAAAATCCTAAGCACATATGCAGAACTTAATTTATAACAAAAGGAACACTGAAGAAAAATGTTTTTAATAAGTGGTACTAGGTCAAGTGGATATCCATATGGGGAAAAAATGTATCTGAACCTCTATCTCACACCAGTAGAAAAATATCCCATGTGTACAATAAACCTAAATATAAATAAAACTTCAAAACAATTACACAGAGAATGTCTTCACTACAGAGCAGGCAAAGATTTTTTAAACCAGACACAAAAATGTGTCTAATCATAAAGGAAATGACTGAGAACTACATTAAAATTAAGACATATGCACACCAAGAGACATCAAGAAACTAGAATGGCAAGTGACAGGGTAGGAGAATATATCTGAAACATATATATATAGCTAATAATGGGCTTATATCTGGAATGTGTTTTAAAAAGTCCTAGCAATCAATTTTTTAAAATGACAGACGATCGATGCTGGGCTGGCGTGGTTCAGTGATTGAGCATCAACCTAAGGGAGGTCAGGGTTTGACTCCCGGTCAGGACACATGCCAGGGTTGCAGGCTCGATCCCCAATAGGGGGCGTGCAGGAGGCAGTCGATCAATGATTCTCTCTCATCATTGATGTTTCTATCTCTCTCTCCCTTCTTCTCTGAAATCAATAAAATATATTAAAAAATAATAAAATAAAATGACAGACCACCTAATTTTTTAAAATGGGCAAGAGACCTGAAAATACACTTTAAGAGAACATACCCAAATAACTGATAAATTTGTTGCTCACAATAAATGATGCTCTTCTTTATTAGTAATCAGAAAAATGCAGATTACAACCATATGAGGATATATGAATCAGAAACCTAAATTAATAAGAGTAACAATGCCAAGTATCGGTGAAAATGTAGAATAATGGCAACTTGCAAACAGTGCTAGTGAGCATATAAATAGGTACAACCAACCTGGAAAACTGTCAATATAAACTAAAGGTAAATATACCCTACTAGAGGCCCGATGCACGAAATTCATGCAAGGGCCTTGGCCCCAGCCCTCGCCCGCAGCGCCTGCCCACTGCGGCTTTGTCCCGCCTGCTGCGGCTTTGTCCGGAAGGAAGGACGTCAGGTCGGAAGGACGTCAGGTCAGAAGGACGTCCAATCTAATTAGCATATTATGCTTTTATTATTATAGATGGCCCAGCAATTCCACTCAGATATATTCCAAGAGAACGAATACATTCATACACCGAAAGACAAGTACAAGAATGCTTTGAACAGAATCTACACTAACAAAAGAGTAACATGCAAACTGACCATACCTTCGCGATGCCCACCAGCCAATCAGGAGTATGCAAATTAACCCAACAAAGATGGCAGGTTAATTTGTGTACACAGGCGCTGAGCGGCCGGGGCCAGGGCGGGATGCTTGCATTGTCGCAGGCGTTCCACACTGCCCCATCCGCTCTGGGCCTCTGGGCAGCGTGGGAAGGCTGAAAGTTGGCTCCAGGCCGGAGCAAAAGGCAGCTCCAGCCAGAGCGAAGGCGGTGCTGGCAGCCAGAGGAAGGAAGGCCCATTCTTGCACGAATCTTTGTGCATGGGGCCTCTAGTTATTCATAAAGCTACAAATTAAAAAAACAACTCAAAAGTTTACCAACAGTATGGAATAATCAAGTATGGCCTACTCACACAATGGAAAACTATAAGGCAATGAAAATGAACAACTATAGCTGAACCCAACAATGAAAATGTATCTTAAAAACATAATATTAACTGCCTGGCCAGTGTGGCTTGGTGGTTGAGCGTTGGTTGACCTCTGAACAAGGAGGTCACAGTTCAATTCCAGGTCAGGTTAAATGCCCGGTTGTGGGCTCGATCCCCAGTGTGGGGCATGCAGAAGGCAGCCAATCAATGATTCTCTCTCTTCATTGATGTTTTTCTCTCTCTCCCTCTCCCTTCCTCTCTGAAATCAATTAAAAAATTTATTTAAAAAACCCACAAAACCATAATATTAACTGAAAGAAGCCAGATATAAAAGAGTGTATACTATATGATTCCATTTATATAAAATTCAAAAACGGGCAAAACTGAACTATGGTGATAGAAGTCAAATTGTAGTTACTCTTCAGGAGAGAAAAGGGAAAGGTTAAAATGGATTTGGGGAGGCTTCTGGAATGTTGTAATATTCTACTTCTTTACCTGCATGATGGATACATGGGTGAATTCACTTTGTGATAATTTACAGAGCTTCATACTAATGATTTATATATTTTTCTGTATGGGTGTGATATTTGAATAAAAAATTAAAATAAAAAATTATTTCAATAAAAAATTTTAATTACATAATTTATCATATGTAATATGTATATAACACATATATACAGGGTGGGGCAAAAGTAGGTTTACAGTGTGAGTACCCGAAACAGTTTATTCTCATATTATTTATTAATTACTAGCGTTCCTGTTGCAGGAAAAATCCTGCAATAGGATTTCCTGCTGCACTCTACCCCGCCTCCATTCCTCCCTTGTCGCCCGCCTCACCTTCTCCTCCAGCCCGCCTGCGTTTCCCTTCGCCCCCGGCCCCGCCTCCGCCCCGCCCTTGTCACCCGCCCCACCTTCTCGGCCAGCCCGCCTGCGTTTCCCTTCGCCCCCGGCCCTGACTTCGCTCCTCCCTTCACCTCCCCCCCCCCCCCCCCCCCGTTTGCTTGCTTCTTCGAAGCTTTACTCCCTTCTGCAGCTTTTGGCTTCTTTCGACGCTGTCTTGATATGCAAATTAGCCGCCATCTTTATTGGGATAATTTGCATACTCATCCTGATTGGTTGGTGGGCATGGCTTAGGTGTAGCGAAGGTGCGGTCAATTTGCATATTTGTCTATTATTAGATTAGATTGTATTCTTTTCCATATGAATGACTGTAAAACTACTTCTGCTCTACCCTGTATATACTCTCACACACACAAATATATGTGGTAACATTTCTTTCATCCATTTAAAATAATATAGGATATATTCAAGTGAAATTCTTGTTAGCCCTACAAGTAGAAAGCAAATTAGTGAATAAGTAAGCAAAATACTTATGTGTTGGACAACCTTATCACCAAAAAATAATTAGCACTTGAAAACTCTTACATAGTAAAAGATAGCCAGATATAATGATATTTATGATAACAGAACACACGACCACCTGTGAAGTAGTTTTGCTCCTCTTAATACCCGCTGCCAAAAATCTAATCAAGTCTTTAGATCCAACTACCAATTTACAGAATATAAAGACAGAAGAACATGTTAAACTGCACCAAAGGAAAAGAATTATCAATACCCAGAATATGGGAAACTTTATAGGATAAACTACCAGGCATATTCAAAAAATAAAATACAAGGCAAAACAAAACAAAACACAAATGCTGGGGCTACATGAAGATTTAAAAAGACATAAAACATATCAACTAACTATCGGACTTTATTTGGATAGTGATTCAAACAAACTGCCAAAAATACATAGATACCTATGACATTTGAAAAACAACTGGAAATTTGAACCTTGACTGCATATTTGATTTTACAGAATTGTTTATAAAGAAATTTAAGGTGTGAAGATAGTATTGTGGTTGTAACTGAAAAAAATATTTCTTCCCCTTAGAAATATATTAAACTAGAGGCCTGGTGCACGAGATTCGTGTACTGGGGGGCGGGGAGGGGTTTCCCTCAGCCCCAGATGAGCCCTCTCACAGTCTGGGACTCCTTGGGGGATGACCCCTGTGCGAGTGCACCTCAGCCGGAAGCCAGGCTCGCTGCTCCGTAGCACTGCCTGAACGGCACTCCCCCTGGGGGAGCACACGGACCACCAGGGGACAGCTCCTCCATTGAGTGTCTGCCCCCTGGTGGTCAGTGTATGTCATAGCAACCAGTCGTTCCACTGTTTGGTCAATTTGCATATTAGGGTTTTATTATCTAGTAGAGGCCCGGTGCATGAAATTTGTGCACTTGGGGGAGGGGCCCTCAGCCTGGCCTGTGCCCCCTTGCAGTCCGGGACCTCTCAGGGGATGTCCGCCTGCCGGCTTAGGACATCCTTAGCACTGCTGTGGAGGAGGGAGAGGCTCCTGCCACTGCCACTGCGCTCACCAGCCATGAGCCCAGCTCAGGGATTCTGGCTAAGTGGCGCACCCCTGTGGGAGTGCACTGACCACCAGGGAACAGCTCCTGCATTGAGCATCTGCCCCCTGGTGGTCAGTGTGCATCACAGTGACCAGTCATTCTGCCGTTCGGTCTATTTGCCTATTACCCTTTTATTACTATCTATAATAAATAAAAGTGTAATATGCTAATTAGACCGGACATCTTTCCTGATGACCTTCTGGACAAAGCTGTCGCGGCGGGGGCCAAGGCAGAGGAAGCCACAGCGGTGGCGGGGGGCCAAGCCCCTTGCACGAATTTCATGCATTGGGCCTCTAGTACAGGATAATTACAGAGGAAATGTTATGATGAATTGGATTTGCTTTAAAATAATACAGTATAAAAGTAAGTAGGTAAGGGTATAAAACTGGCCACAGTTGTTAACTGCTGAAACTGGGCAGAGGGTACATGAAGGTTCATTGTACTATTCTGTTTAATATGTTTGAAATTTTCCATAATAAAAAGTTAAGCCCTAGCTAGTTTGGCTCAGTGGATAGAGCATTGGCCTTCGTACTGAAGGGTCCTGGGTTCAATTCCGATCAGGGCACATGCCTGGATTGTGGGCTCAATCCCCAGTAGGGTGTGTGCAGGAGGCAGCCAATCAATAATTCTCTATCATCATTGATGTTTCTCTCTTTCTCTCCCTCTCGCTTCCTCTCTTGAAATCAATAAAAATATATTTTTTAAAAAAGTTTAAAAAAAATCCTCCAGGTTCCCCTTAAAATGGAGACTAAAATTTCATTACAAAAAGAAAATATAATTGGAATAATGTCTTAAATAAAAATATAAACTCTAAGAAGTAGTATAGTAAAAAGTATCTTTAAAAAAATAGTTCTGATACACTGGAAGCTCCTCAAGAGGAATGTTATTAACTTGATTGCTGCTATTCTACTCATTCAGGATCTTCTTTTTATTTCACTAGGTTTTAAGGGTAATGACTGATTCTTATATAGTTTTCTGTTAGCCAGTATCTTGTATAGTACCTTTCAACAGCAGGTACTCAAAAAATAATTAATGAATGGATTACTCTTTTTATTAAATCCTTACTCAAGCCATCTTCCAAATTATGACCATATTGCCTGGTATCAAAAGATAGTTACTTACACCCCTGGCTGGGCGGGATCAATGAGTTGGAACATTGTCCCATACACCAAAAGTTTGTGGGTTAGATTCCCAATCAGGGCACATACCTGTGTTGTGGGTTATATCCCCAGTTGGGGAGCATACAGGGCAGGGGGGAGGGGTTGTGGCAACCAGTCAATGTTTCTCTCTCTCTAAATAAGTAAATAACTTGTGCGTATAATGAAACGGTGTCCAAAAAGATTACAGGGTCTAAGAACTTTTTTTAAAAATATATTTTTATTGATTTCAGAGAGGAAGGGAGAGGGAGAGAGAGATAGAAACATTAATGATGAGAAAGAATCACTGATTGGCTGCCTTCTGCATGCCCCGTAGTGGGGATCGAGCCCACAACCCCGGGCATGTGACCTTGATCAGAATCGAACCTGGGACCCTTTGGTCTGCAGGCCGACCCTCTATCCACTGAGCCAAACCAGCTACAGCTAAGAACTTTTTAAGTGTGATAACTTATATATCCTCTTATATCTTTTGAATTTCAAAACATTTAAAAAAACTGAATCCATCTCAATGAACACATAAAATTAAAACTTTTAAAATCAATGGCAAAAATTTAATAAGACTTACCTAGCAGGGGGAATTCCTCTCTTAGAAAGGTCCACTCTTACTTTCTCTCCCACATGTCTATAAATCTCCACTATAGCCAATATTGCCGCATCTCTCACCTGCCAAAGAATTCAGAACTTTAAAAAAATATATGAGATACAATAAAATACTTCACATCAAGGTAACATTACACAAGAAGACAAACTTGAAGCTCCAAGTTGGTGTAATATCTCTAAACTCCTAAGAGATTCTGGCAGGTTATTAACAACAACAACAACAAAAAAACACAAAAAAAGTAAGAGGAATGCCAAGAAACCTCTAGAGAAACCTTGTAAAAGATTTTATAAAAATCTAAAAAACATGTCAATAAAAGTACTAAAGTGGCTTTTAAAAAGTCTTCTTTTTGTAATAAGATTGTATAAGCACTGCCAATAATGAATACAAATCATTATCACGGTTAATATATTTTCCGGCCTTTCAAGAATGTGGCCTGGTCCTAGCTAGTTTGGTTCAGTGGTTAGAGTGTTGGCCCGAAGACTGAAGGGTTGTGGGTTCCATTCCATTCAAGGGCATGTACCTCAGTTGCAGGCTCCATCCCCAGCCCCCTTTGGGCGCGTGCAGGGGGCAACCAATAGATATGTCTCTCTCACATTGATGTTTCTCTTCTCCCCCTCCCTCCCACTCTATCTAAAAATCAATGGAAAAAATATCCTTGGGTGAGGATTAACAACAAAAAAGAATATGGCCTGAGCGCAAACAAATATTTATACACCAATATTCTCAATATCATTATTCAAAGTAGCCAAAAAGTGGAAATAACCCATATATCCATGCATGAATGAATGGATATTAAAAAGTGGTATATACATGCAATGGAATAGTATTCAGTCTTAAAAAGGAAAGGAAATTCTGACACATGCTGCAACATGAATGAACCTTGAAGACATTATACTAAGTAAAATAAGCTAGATGCAAAAGTACAAATATTGTATGGTTCCACTTTTATGAAGTTACCTAGAGTAGTCAAATTCCTATGAAGAGAAAGTAAAATATAATTGTGAGGAACTGAGGAGTTGGAGGGAATGGGGAGTTACTGTTTAATGGGAAGACAGGTTCTATTTGGTAAAATGAAAAAGTTCTGGAGATGGATGGTGGTGATGGTTGCACAATGTGAGTGTACTTAATGCCAATAAACTGTATACTTTAAAATGGTTGAAACAGTAAATTTTATGTTGTGTATATTTTACCACAATTAAAAGGGGAAAAATGTGGCCTAAACACAGGAATTTGGAAGATAGCTAGCTCTAATTCCCCTGCAGAATTCACTGTCAGAGAGCAAATGAACTCTTTACAACCTCCAGAGAAGGTAGCTAGGGACTAAAAGCAGGGAAAACCTTATGCAGGGTATTTCCAAATGCACAAGCTGTGCCAAAAAAGGTTACAACTAAGATTCAACTCTACTAGAAGGAATGGGATCCAGAACACACCCCTGTATTATGCCTACAGTATATGAAGCTCAGGTAAAAAAATTTCTAACAGCCCTAACCGGTTGGGCTCAGTGGATAGAGCGTCGGCCTGCGGACTCAAGGGTCCCAGGTTCAATTCCAGTCAAGGGCATGTACCTTGGTTGTGGGCACATCCCTAGTGGGGGGTGTGCAGGAGGCAGCTGATTGATGTTTCTCCCTCATCAATGTTTCTAACTCTTTATTCCTCTCCCTTCCTCTCTGTAAAAAAATTAATAAAAAATATATATTTTAAAAATTTCTAACAAATGTTACATCACTGGCACAAATTCCCTTTGTTAAATATGGTTTTGACTGTTGCAAAAAAGTTGTTATGCCACTCAGAAATAAAGGGAGCTGACAACCTGTTCTCACAATTAATACATAGGACTACAAAAGGGAACCCAAGTTATTTGTTACTCAATTTTTCAAACTCAAGAGCTATACTGTAGCCCTGGCCAGTGTGGCTCAGTGGATTGAAGCATCATCCCAAGCACCGAAGGGTCAAGGATTCCATCCCTGGTCAGGGCACATACCCACGTAGCAGGTTCGATCCCCAGTCCAGGTGCGTACAAAACGCGAGTGATGAGTGATTTTCTCTCTCTCTCCCTCTCTCTTTTCTCTCTACAATCAATGAAAAACTTATCCTGGGGTAAAAATGTAAAAAAAAAGAATTATGGTTTAAAAGTCCCATCTATCCTTAATACTAGCTAAGAACTAACAAACTTAAGCAACTTAAGTGAATATAATATGTTCTTAAAAACTAGCTTTGGTGGATTTTAAAGAAAAAAATGAGGTGAAATCTTAATTTCACTAACTCCTTTCTAACCTTTTTCTTTTTTTTCTTTTTAAAATAGACTAAGGAGACATCTGTAATACTTTCAATAATAAAGCAAAATTAAAAAATAAAAATAAAATTAATTAAGAGCACTAGCAAAGAAGCCGTAGCCAAAAAATTAGTCAACACTTAAATGTAAATAAAATTTTACCTGACTGTTGGAATCTCCAAATAGGATACACAAATGTGGTACCAACTTGCTGAGGACTAGTGGTTGAGCTCCAAAACTAAATATAATTTGAAAAAATAAAGAGAATTTGGTTTTAATCAAACAGTAAACAAATTCCTTTGCTTTCTTCTTATCTGTATTAATAAGACAGATATAGTAGAGAGCATGGGCACACATTATTAAAACATGAAGGTATGAGACACAAGCAAAAACTAATTCTAAACGATGTCAACTATGCAAACTTGAGTAATCATGACTGACAATGAAAACTGTCAATACAAGATCCAACAGAGCAAAATGTTCAACCAATGGCACTCTTAAACTGGGCAAATTCTCAATGATTCAAGAAAATTTGAGATTTTGTTTTAAAATAGTGATTTTTTTAGACTCTGGATCTCAAATTTGCATTCCAATAAAATCTTTATTTATGTATTAATTTTTGGTGAGGTCATGGGTTGAAAGCAAATGACAGGAGAGCCAAAAAACACAAAAGTTGTGCAGACTGAATGCACTTACAAGCTCTAGATGGCAGAAAGGACCATAGAGGAATAAAAGAAAATAAATGAAGGTATAGTTAGAGGAAAGGAAGTAACATTACAGGAAAAGTTGAAAGCTACTATATATGACCTATCTTGTTGCACAGAACTTAAAAAAATAATCCAGTAATAGAACAAAACTACAGTTTACAATTTCTTCAGATTGGAGCTCTAAGACCTGTGGCAACTATGCTGTCAGAACTCTGCACACAGCTACCAGATTCACTGTCTAGTTACCTGGGAGTCTTGTTCAGTCTATGATTTTCAAAACCACCCACATTGTTCTAGAAAGCTCAGGTGAGGAAATGGCTACAATATCTGAAATATCACTGAGTTAAAACCAGTTCCAAACTAAGTCCAGAACAGAAGTAGAACCTAAGTTACATAAACATATTTGCTATATGACCATCTACTTTGGGTATCAACTATTAACATGCTAAAGAAAAACACTTCTTATAACTAACAAATTTAAATTAACAACCTGAAAGATAATATGTATACAAAAAATTAACAAAGGTATCGAATAAAATAAAAACTCTTGTACTTGAGATCAATTAATAACTACTTAAAATTTATTTCCATAGCTCTCCTCGAGCTCTGTGAAATGGATATTACTTTTTTAAGAAAAATGAAAATCACAGGCAGCTGTTTTCAGTAATCATAAAACTTACATGTTTAAGGTTTCAATAAGACACAGACACACGCCTTCTCGAGATCGAAAATTCTTGTGCTTAAAACCAGAAGCCAACTGTTCCCAAATGTGCTATTTGAAAGAAAAGTAAACATGTATAACAAAATATTAAATTACTCATGTTAAATATTAAATTAATCATGTCAAACTTACCAATCTTATTGGTAAATGAATTTTCCCCTAAGACTATTCACTTCTCTACAAGTTTTTCTAAGCCAAATTTTCACTGATGTTGCTCTCACCCAATTTTTAATATCTTAATTACATTTTTAGTTTTTATTTCATATATTTCAGTTTAGAATTAAATTAATCTCAGAAAAACTATGTCCAACATCCAAAACCATTAGAATTTCCAGGACAGAATTTGTTCTAAGCTTTAGAAATCTTCAACAACAATGCTACCATTATAAGTCCAATAGTCCAGTAAGCATTTAAAAGGTCCAATGTTGCCTAGCAACTACTACAGACTGTCACATGGAACAAGCTTTTTCAACATTTTAGAATTCAGGCTTTTCTCCTTTTAAGATCAGATCCAAATACAGAAACATATTTGAGCATGTCATTTTATTGTCAACCACTATAATTTATTTTAGAAAAAGCATAGATAAACCTATACAAATAATCCAAAACAATTACATGAGTTTGGTATAAAAAGGAACCCAACTTTATTTTTCCAGCTATAGTGGCCAATTGTCCCAATCAATTCTTTCTCCACATTTAGAAATATAATTTATTAAATTCAAGTGTGTACGCGCACACACACACACCTTTTCCTGGACTCTATTCTTTCTGAACTCTGTATTCAGTTCTACTAATATATTTCTCTCTAACTCTCCGTCAAACTTTCTAGAAGGTAACTTGGAAGTTTACAAAACAGAACAAAACAAAATAAACTTGACTCTGTAACACCACCTCTGGAACATTATTCTATATGTATACTTACAGTTATATCCAAAGATACATGTACAAGGATATTTCCTATAGTACTATTTGTGATAATAGCATGTCAAAAACAAGTTAAAATTTGAACCATTGAACAAGGATTGAAGGATACCCACCATACTATTAACAAGGACTTTGGTTAAATCTGGGGAAACAGTTTACTTTTACAAAGCAATACTCTTTGGCTTTTTTTATAAATCATGTAATATTATAATTTTTAAACTGTATTTTAAATGATAACACATATTATTATGTGTTGCAAATTCTGATCTTTTTCTACTTAACATGGGCTACTCTTTAAATGTTTGTATACATGTCAACTAATTTCTGCTCCTTTCAAAACAATTCCACGTAAGGGCAATTTTTTTTTACTGTATTCATAAAATACAGGTCACGGTCATGAACTATATATACCTTATACAATTAGTAACTACCTGTTAAAATAAAAAAAATTTCTTCCTGTCTTTGTAAGAGTTGCAGAAATTAACATAACATTCAGTATTTCTCAAAATAAGCTTTTGCACTGAACATTTTATAATAATGCAGGTAAGAAAAAACTGAAAATCCTAAAAAATAATATTATCAGTATACTGTCAAGTCACTAAAATCTCCGAGTTAGCTTTTTAAAAAAGCATTTGAGTAGGAAAAAAACAAAAAGTTAAATATAGATATTTAATCTTAAATTTCAACTTCTTTAAATCATTAGAAACAATTAATTGTTTAAAATTTCAGCTTTCATGTCCCCTGGGGACTGACTTGCTGTGGTTACCATCTATCCTTACTGATATTTCATCAATAGTTAGCAAAATAGGAATTTTAAATGCAGGCCTACCATAGGTGGTGCTACTTGGTCCATTAACTTCAAGAGCAGAATCTGAGCTTCATCACGAATTTTGTCTTTGGCATCTCCCAGTCTGTCTGTTAAAGCTACAATAACTAGAGAGAGAGGAAAAAGAATAAATAAGCTATATGTTATAAAATTACAAATAGCAATTGTTTTCATAAATTAAAAGTTATGAAGTAAGCAAATTGTTTTCACTTCTTTATTCAGGAGTCTAATAAAAAATAACTGAGAAGCAAGCTCAATAACATTTAAGGAGAAAAGAAATCACATTCTTTTTGGTAGGAAATGATTATAGAGTGAGAAGCCAACTATACCAAATGGAGTGATGCCATTCCAATATTTAAGCTTAATTAAGGAAATGCTTGTGTAAGAAAACAAGAAGTTCTCATTATAATTATAAGCCTAATAATAAGGCAACACAAATATCTGACAATTGGAACAATGTAAATCCTTCTCATCTTGCTTAGATGTATTGTTAACACTAGAGAAATTCATCAACATCTATAGAATTAGCTATTGTGGGACTCTGGTTCTGACAGCTTCTGAGAGGCAGTCCAGGACAATAATAAACCTTCACGTTAGATATATACTAAGAACTGAATTATCTCATTTAATTCCACTGCCTCAATGTGACCAGTCAGTACATTAAACCCCATCTGACCCTCTTTGCGTCTGAAAAATAAGTGGTATATGTAATGCCTAGAATTACTCTCAAGTCTAAATACTGTCTGTAACAACTAATAATAGGAGCTACTATAGGGCAGGGGTCACAAACATAAATACCTACAGCCAGAGAGGTATGGGAAATATAAAAAATGGACCAGGTCTAAGAACTACAGTATTCCAACCTTGCTGTATTATAACTGACATTCTCAGTTTTGAGGAGACAAGAGGAGATAGGAAGGACTTAGGAACTGAAAAGCTCATGATCCAGACAAAAGGGAAGCTACAACACAGCTTCAATCAATAATTAGTTACATGTGGGAATACAAGGTTGGGGTTGCCACATTGGTCGATCTTTCAAAACAAATCATAAATATGAATTTTTATGTAAAACTTCCTAATGTTAAACACTGATTCAATGTTTTAAGAAAATACATAAATAAAACATGTTTACAGAGCAAAGATTTAAAAACCTATCCTAGGATTTTAAGCAGGAGACTGACGTAGTAAAAAAAAAAAAATCTTTTCAGAAGCTATCCCACAGAGAATGAGTTGGAACCAGGCATTAATTTAAAAAGGAACAATAAATATAGGAAAATACACTAAGATGCTTCTGCAGAAAGGATAGCTAGACGATAAAAATAAAAGTGGAAACTGGCAGAATTTGGTGGCATACAAAATATGAAGAAAAAAGCTGACCAAAGATAACTCAAAAGTAAGTGTGATGATACATTATGAGACATTAACTTAATCCATAGGAGAGATTAACAAACATCTGAGGTTACCCTTAAATGTTTCTATATAATCAGAACCAAATCCATTCACCAAAGCACTCCAAAGGTACATGAAGGTCACTCAGGTTTAGAAAATAGGTCAGAGCCAACTCTAATCCTAACTACTACACAAAGAAGAGCATTGTACTGGTATAATGCTCTTCTTTGCAAACACACTGTAAGTAAGTGCTGTTCAAAGTATGGCTGGTAGCCCAGGACCAGTCTACAAATTGTCTGCAGTAAGAAAAATTAAGAGTGTTTATAAAATAAGGTTTTTAAAACAATCTGACCAAAGTAATTTTGTTTGTTAAATCTAATAACAAATTGGGCCTTGTATTTTTTCATTTCATTTTGCTATAACCTATTTTTATTGCATTTTAGAAAATATTGGTCTGCAACAAACAAGCAATGAAAGAACTAGTCCTTCACCATAGAAAGTTTGAAAAGTGGTGCTCTAAGTTATAAATTTTTAATATGTTACAAAAAGAGTAAAAATATAGTAAAAATTTTGAAAATATAAAGTAAAAACCTATTACACTATACTTAGTAAGTTTCTTGCTTTTGTTTATCTCAAAAGGAATATAATTATCTATTTGAATATGCTTAAAGTCTTTTATGTCTGGGTAAACTATAATGCTATTTAGCAGATCTCCGAGTTGTACAAAATTACATTTTTGCATTTACAGATAACTAATTCTGTTAAACAAAAAATATGGAAAAAAATCAGTATGTCAAAACCTACAATAATATTTATTTTATTATTTAAAATATATTTTTATTGATTTGAGAGAGGAAGGCAGAGGGAGAGAGAGAGAGCAACATCAACTATAAGAGGGAATCATTGATCAGCTAGCTACCTCATGCATCACCCACACTGGGGATCGAGCCCACAACCCAGGCATGTGCTCTGACTGGGAATTGAACTTTGACCTCCTGGTTCTTAGGTCGATGCTCAACCACTGAGCCACACCAGCTGGGCCTACAATGATTTTTAAATAAATAAAGTTAACTTACCCATTGCTACGTAGGACTTAAATCGTGTTGACAATCTGTCCACAAAGGCACTTAAAATTTCCAATCCCATTAATGATATCTACAGACAGAAAAAAATTTTTAATGAATACAAATTACCTATGCATACTTTAATACCAGTTTACAATTGTTGACATACAAAGACCTTCATATAATGTACAAGAGGCCTGGTGCACAAAATTCGTGCACTGGGCAGGGGGGGGGGGGGAGGTCCCTCAGCGCAGCCTGCACCCGCTCACAGTCCAGGAGCCCTCGGGGGATGTCCGACTGGCAGCTTAGGCCCCTCTCTGTGCGGGAAGCAAGCCTAAGGCATCAGTCGGACATCATTAGTGTTGCTGCGGAGGCAGGAGAGGCTCCCGCCACTGCCGCTGCACTCGCCAGCTGTGAGCCTGGCTTCTGGCTGAGTGGCATTCCCCCTGTGGGAGCGCACGGACCACCAGGGGGCAGCTCCTACATTGAGCGCCTGCCCCCTGGTGGTCAATGCGTGTCATAGCGAACGGTTGTTCTGCCGTTCAGTCGATTTGCATATTAGCCTTTTATCATATAGGATACTATCAAGGTGATGTCGACACTGGAAAGCATCATCCTTCAAAAGGCAAAGGAGCTGTGATTTTCAGATTCCAAAAAAAGACTTGAAATCCTAGCACATAACTTAGCCTAGCACTTGACAGTTATGATATAAATGCTATTTATTATTTTCTCCATTTTTTTAGAATCAACTTAGTGTTTATAGTTGCAGATAGACAATATAAAAAAAAGTGAAAATAGAGCTGACAAATATAGGATACTGAAGAGGTTTATAGAAGGACAGAAAAGGAAAAGGAGAAGGAAAATTCTCATCTCCCTAGGTTTAGGTACTCCTCCAATAATTTACCAGGTCTGTGACCTAAAGCAAAATACATCTTTTCTACAAAATGAGGAAAATAATAGTACTGCCTTTATAAGGCCACCTTAAAGATTAAAATGAGGTAATGCAAATAAACCACTCTGAGACAGTGCCTGATGCTAAGGGCTCTTTAAATGGTGGTTATTATATTTAATTGCACTTCAAAGGACATTTTATTGTCATAGTACCATTTTAAATTTTGGGGACTCCTGAAATCACAGGACTGTTCTTAGCACAAGTCAAATGCCAGTGTGTGTGTGTGTGTGTGTGTGTGTGTGTGTGTGTGTACACATACTTATTTCCATATTTTTAACCTCCAAGACTGACCTCTCCATTTCAATAAACAGCACCCTCTATTGGTGTCCAAGCAAAGCAATTATCCCTAATTCTCTCAACCCTCACACTCATTCCAATGGGAGGTCCTATCCTATCCCCAATCGTATTCCAAATCTTCTACTTCTCAGCATTGCCAATGTGACCAAACCAGCCTTAGCCACCATCATCTCCCTGCTTCTCCTGCTGTTCCTTTTCAGAGTTCAGTCTCCACAAAGGAGCCACCCCTCTACATAAAACTCTCCACTGATGTAGAATAAAATCTTATACGTCTCTTTCCACCTGCCTCCCCAACTTCATTCTCTTAACAACTCACTCATTTATAAGCTCTAGTCATGCTGGCCTTCTGTATGTTTAACAGATCTAGGGCCTCTGCATTTGCAGTTTTCTCTGCCTATATTTCACTCCTATATTCCTTTCATGTCATAGTCAAATTTCACCTAACTTCTTTGACTACACAAAATAGTCTCACCATACCCTCATTCCTTCACATCAGTTGATTTAGAAGCACTTGTTACCTGAAATTATCTAATTTGTATACTCATCCATCTTCTTTCTAATAGGTTCTCCATGACAGCAGGGATCTCACTCTCCAATCTCATTTGAGTCACCCTCATGAGGTCTTCAGTGACCAGCTGTTTAAAATTCAAACATCTGCATCCTGCCCAACACTCCCTATTCTCATCACTGCTTTTCTCCAAAGTAAATATCACTTTCTAACATACTGATTTTAGTTATCTATCTTGTTTATATTCTTCTCCCCCACTAAAATCTACATCCACAAAGGCAAGGATTTCTGTCATTTCCCCCCTATTGTATCAGAAGTGCCCAGAAGACTGAGTGCTGTACGTGGTAGGTCTTCAATAAATATCCAAATGAGGCTGAATGAATATTGTTAGTCTTGTTCACAGCTGAATCATCAGTATCTAGAATACCCAGCACATAGTATAGTCACTTCCAATTGACTGACGCGATGGCAGTTATTAAGACACTCAAATTCTGAGGTGCTATCAAATCCAAAGGAACATTTTATTTTGTTCAGCATAATTTAAAATTTAACTACAACTATGTATTTGTGTGTACGCTAAGAAATTCTGACACACTTTTTCCAAGAGAAATGTTTTATTGTATCGTGAGTAAAAAATGATGACCTAATTTGAAGCAACTAAGGTTATAAATAACAAACTAATTAGAATGTCCTCTCTCTAACAATGTCAGAAAAGCTTCTATACAGCATTCTGTAGAAAGGAGAGAACTAACGATTCTGGAAGGAGAGAGCAGAATTGGTGAATTAATGTCTTTGAGTAGGCAAGAGGGCATAGGATCTAATATGCATGTGGAGGGATTGGTATAAGAAAGATAGACAATTCGTGCAATTCGTGCATTGTAACTGAGAAGAAAGTAGGATATATGGGCACAGCTACAAGGAAGTGTATAGATAAGACTGTAGGAGACTGAGGCATCTCTTCTGATTGCTGCAATTGTCTCCAGCAACAGTATCTAGTGAGGAGCATGGAGAGAATGTGTAGTGAAGAGATGAGAACTTGGGTCAGGCGCCTGATGGATTCTAACTCTTAAACACTAGTTAAAGGAAAAACACAGCCCTTGAGTGAAGTAGTGCATAGAGACTTAAAGGAAAACTGAGATACTGTGGTATTAGAGAAGCCAAGAGTGTTTCAAGAGATGTGGCTGCTCAAATGCCATTCACTGACTGTACATCTGAAAAGTGAAATGACCCCCAGCCAGCAAGCACTAAAGAAAGAGAGTAAGCGTTACTAACTTAGCTAGGACAAGGGTCTCCAGGTCTGAGAAGTTCTAAATGTTATTACTAAGTGTTATTCTTGCTAAATGTTAAAATGTAGCAGAGCATTTTGCAGGTACAGCTGTAAACAAGATAAGTTTGACAGGAACCTAGCAGGGATACGTGCAGCCAACCACAAAGAAGAAACGAACATGTAAATGACCCAAGAAGTGTATTTAAGCAATGGCTAAGACTCCCTTCCAAGAGACAGAGCTTCGGACATGAACCCGGTCTCCTTTCCTGGGTACAAGTAAATGAAACTACCTTGTGACAATCACGTCTCCTCTTTGAATTGGGTTCCGAATGCCCTAGCATTACCCAAAAGCTGACTTTCTGTAACAGCCGAAGCCGCAACATAAAATCAACTGTCTTAGTGTTTACATGCCCTTCTTAAAGCATAAGTAAATTTGGCTTGTTTCTTCCAAAGAAATAAGAATAATCCCCAAGCAGTAGTGACATATAATTAAATATTAACTTTTTCCAAAGTTAAAAAAAAAAAAAAAGGAGATAGTATGTAATGGAGCACGAAGGTAGTAATTTTCAAACTGTTTATTATCCCGTAAAAGTCAATCCTTTCCAAAACTCATACAAATTTCACTATTAAATCTTCATAATAACCGCAGTATGCCTTTCTTCTCTATGAGGACAGGGTTCACAGTACAGCCTATTCACTGCATTATAACATATATTACCAAGGATACTTCATTCACTTCATCCATAGGAGGTCTGGGCCAGTATTTTAAAGCAACACTGCCACCAGAAGACTAGAAAGAAAAGCAACTGCTAAAAAACTACAACACAAGCTAATTACAGCATTTTTTTACCGGGTCTCCCAAAGTAGCTACATTACAACCTGCCTACTACTACCGGCTCATCAGAAACACATCTTTCTTGTACCTCATTCTCTTACGTATTTATTTATTTTCTGCATCAGCTGACCTGCTAGGGCACGGTTTCATCTCCGAGGTCAGGCCTCAACTGCGTGAAACCGAAATGACAGAGCGCATTCAATTCCTTTCTGTCGACAATAAATAAAAAAGCAAATGCGTACTGCCCTGGAGTTAGCGTCTTGTGATTAAGATTTAACGGCACCCGATTAAGCTTCTAAAAGATGCTTTAGAGATGAAGAACACAACCTTCCAGACACAACATTTATAAAAGAAAAAGGAAACAGGAGATTAAGGATAAAAAATCACTTATTAAAGAGGGATTAACTTGACATCTCTTTGTAATACCTGGATTCTAACGTCTTAGGTCTCGGTCTAGGTAGTGTTTGCTTAGGGACATACAAATGTAAAAAAAAAAAAAAAAAAGTCTTCGAGCCCTTGAAGTGCGTTATCACCGATTTTTAAAAAATTAATGATTAAACACTGTGTCCTAATGCCAATCACGCAGCACCGTGTCGGGGAATCGCTGGATTTGTCATTGTTCACAATTGTGGAAAAACTTGGTCGTGATGGGACGTCGGTCCCCTGCTCCGATCCGGAGAGGCAGGCTCGCCCGAGGACCCGCGGGTCCCCGGGTTTCCCCTTTCCGGGGTGGTTCCGCGGAACCCGGCGCCCCCAAAGGGGGCTCGCCGGGCCGGACCCGCACGTCCGGAATTAAAGGGCTGGCCGGGGAGGGCGTGCCCAGCCCGGCCGCGCCGCCGCCGCCGCCGCCGCCGCCGCTTACCCGGTAGTTGCTCGAGCCCACCCAGCCGGTGAGGGCGTCGATCGTCTTGCCCAGGCTCCCCACGTCCTCCTCCAGGTCCGGGATGGCTCCGGGGACGCCGAGGTACAGCAGCAGCTCCTGGCCGACCTGCTGGCGGCCGCCGACGTCCTTCTGCTGCACCTGGGCGCTGAAGTACTCCATGCTGCGGGGCTCCATGGCCGCGGCCGCCCGCCCGCCCGCCTGCCCGCCCGCCCGCCAGGGGCCGACTTTCGCCGGGGGCCGCCCAGCCGCCAGTGCGGGTCCCCGCGGGAACGGGCGGGGCGCGCCGGGTCGGGCCGAGGGGCGGCTCGCGGGGCGCGGCGGGCGGCGGGAGCGGCGCCAGGCGCCCAGCGGCCCCCAAACTAGTCAAACTCGGCGCCCCCCGACACCCAGCCCGCTTCAGAGGCCGCGGCCGCCGGCGACGTCAGCACGCGCGTGACGTCAGCACGACGTCGGCGAGCTTCCGCGGGTCTAGACTAGAGCTCGGCGGCGGCGGCGGCGGCGGCAGTGGCTGCTGGAACCGCTGGGCGAATGGGGGAGCCCGGGCTGAGGGCATCGGGGTGGCACTCGCTCGGCAATCCCTGGAGCCCGGCTGTCCTCCGTCCCCCGCTATCACAGCGCCCTGCCCTCGCCCGGCAAAATACAGAAAGTTTCCCTGTTTTCCTCGCCTTAAAGTCAGTATTTGGGAAAGTAGCTGGCATTTGGAAGCCCTCTTCCCCAGCCCCGCTCCAGTTTGTTGCTGTTTTTTACCTTGTAGAATACACTCCTTCTTTAAAGAAACATCCTGACCCCTGTTTCCAGCCACCACCGCTACTGATTGAGTGACTGTGCCTTTTTTAATTTTTAACTGCGTTTTCGTTTCCATAGAGTAAAATGCGCAGATTTTAAGTGTACAGTCCATGAGCTTTGGCAAATGTATTCACCAATGTAACCCCCTTCCCCCCCGCCCCCCACCCCGCCCCCCAACAATGATGTAGCAAATTTCCATCACTCGGGGAACTTCCCAGTCAATACGCACTGCCTCCCTAGGCAATTCTAATCTGATTTCACTTTAGCGTAGTTTTTTCTGTTCTTTCACATCACATAACTTCATCGAGTCTGTAATCTTTTTTTTTTTTCTTCAAATTCATCTTTACTGTCGAATATTACAGAAGTGCCCTTCTTCTCCCCCTTCCTCCTCCCACTGACCCCCGCCACCCTGCACCCGCAGGTCCCAGGCCTTCACCACACTGTCTGTGTCCGCGCGATATGCATATATGCATGTAAATTCCCCTTCCCCGGTTCATCTCTCCCCACCCCCGCCTCCCCTCCGAGATTTGTCAGTCTGTTTCAAGCTTCCGTACTCTTTTTGAGTCGGGTTCCTTTCTCAGCGTAATTTTTTGGGATACATCCCATGCTGTTGTACTGTTAGGAGTTCCTTTTGATTGCTCAGTATTATCCATTGTATGGAAGCATCACAATTGCTGACTCATTCACCAGTTGACAGACATTTGCATTGTTTTCAGTTTTGTGTAATTATATATAAAGCTGCTATAATCATTTATGTTCAAGTCATTGTGTGGACAATTGTGTTCATTTCTATTGGGTAAAATACCATGGACTCTGGGGGGGATAAAAAATAATAATAATTTTTCTCCCACCTTCTAAATTCTAGCTGGGCTAATCAAATTAACACATGAAAACCAATGTCAATACATGTGCTGGGGGGAATTCACCTAAGTATAAACATTCCAAATAGTGAAGTAAATTAGGTATATATGTTATCTTGGATAAAGGAGAGGGGGAATCTTAAGATTCCAAAAACCAGAATGGGCCATTTGCAGATAAGGAAGAACAGAACAAGGCAGGCAATTTTTTGCTAGGCAACCTAGAAACAGTGAGACAGAGGGGGATCCAGTAAACAGGCCCCTGCTTGACATCTTCCCGCCTGCCATACTCAATTCAGATTAAGCTGAGATTAAGATTTCTTTCCTGGAGCAAGTTTTTCTTCTGAATCTCTTATTCAGGAAAGGGGAGAAGAGTCAAAGATTCTGAGTCTTTTCTTTGTAACCAGCTTTAAAAAGGCAAAACTTAGGTTCCTTTCAACTGGAATTATTAGTTCTTATAAGTGTACTGGAGGCCCAGTGCACAACTGGGGGTCCCTCAGCCCAGCATGTGCCCTCTCACAGTCCTGGACCCCTTGGGGGATGTCCTGCCGGCTTAGGCCCCATCCCCTGGGGGATCGTGCCTAAGCCAGCAGTCAGACATCCCTCTCGCAGTCTGGGGCTCTCACAGTCTGGAACCCCTCACTCCTTACTGCCTGCCTGCAGTGGAGGCAGGAGAGGCTCCCACCACTGCTGCTGCACTTGCCAGCCGTGAGCCCGGCTTCTGGCTGAGCAGTGCTCCCCCTGTGGGAGCACACTGACCACCAGGAGGCAGTTCCTGCATTGAGCGTCTGCCCCCTGGTGGTCAGTTCATGTCATGGCGACCGGTTGTTCTTCCCTTTGGTCGATTTGCATATTAGGGTTTTATTATATAGGAAGGATGAGAAACTATTAAACTCCTTTTCCAAAGTGGCTGCACCATATGACACCCCACCAGCAATGCTTGAGAGTTCCAGTTGCTCCATGTCCTCCACAATATTAGTAAGTTAGGAGTTATTAGTTTTAGCTGTTTTAATGGGTCTAAAGTGGTCTCTACTATATCCTAAATGCACACTATATTTACCTTCCTGACAACTATTTCCAACTACAACTTAATAATGATCTGTACAATGTCGTCTCCTCTACTATGCAGAAAGCTCCAAGATCATTTGTTTTCTCTCAGATGGTGCTCGGCCAGTATTGGGCACTCAATCAATTTAAGTTGAACAAGTGAATGAAAATTGACATTTGAAATGTTCACAATAACAAAATGATAACAATAATAAGACACTCCAAAGAAACCTGACTCTTTTCTGTTTATTGTTTTTTTTTCTTTCTATATTTCTGTGTTTCACACTGTATTGTGTTGTAAAATTTCTTCCATATTTAATTGACTGTTAATTTCCCTAAAACTGGACCTCAAGCAAGTAAACTCTGCTTACTATTCCTTAGGTATCTAAAGGTTCCATTCGTCAAGGGTTGCAGAAGAATATAAAAAGGGGTTCCAGCCCAACTGGCATGGCTCAGTGGTTAAGTGGCTACCTGTGAACCAAAAGGTCCGGTTGGATTCCCAGTCAGGGCACAAGCCCAGGTTGCAGGCTCAGTCCCCAGTGGGGCAGAGGGTGTGCAGGAGGCAGCCGACCTATGAGTCTCTCTCATCATTGATGTTTCTATCTCTTTCTCCCTTTCCTTCCTCTCTGAAATCAATAAAAATATATTTAAAAAAATAAAGAGGGTCTGTTCACAAGAAGTTTGCATTTTAATTGCCAGTGATCAGATGCAATATGTAGCATAGAAAAAATAAAATGTAGGAGCCCTGGATTCTAGGTTCAGCCCTACCTGTCCCTGACACCAAAAGTGATGGTTGCTCTTAGCCCTGTGTTGTCTCCATTCACCTTTCTGAAACTTATGTAACTCAATAATCACACTAGATGCTCTTTAAATTATAACTAGTCTTCCAGTTATAAGAAAATATTCTGGCATTTGAATAACTTTGGAAATACCTATGAAATGCTTAGTAAATACTGGTTACTATTACCTGTGTATACCCTCTGTATGTTTCATTAACTCATCAACAAATTATTCTGAGCACTTATGAATTAGACTCTGTGCCACGTTCTATAGATACAAATTTTATTTTTATTTTTTTTAAATATATTTTATTGATTTTTCACAGAGAGGAAGGGAGAGGGATAGAGAGCCAGAAACATCGATGAGAGAGAAACATCGACCAGCTGCCTCCTGCACACCCCCCACCGGGGATGTGCCCGCAACCACGGTACATGCCCTTGACTGGAATCGAACCTGGGACCCTCCAGTCCGCAGGCCGACGCTCTATCCACTGAGCCAAACCAGTTTCGGCTATTTTTATTTAAAAAAAAAATTTTTTTATTATTGATTTCAGAGAGGAAGGGAGAGGGAGAGATAGATAGAAACATCATTGATGAGAGAGAATCATTGGTTGGCTGCCTCCTGCACTGGGGATTGAGCCAGCAACCTGGGCATATGCCCTGACCAGGAATCGAACCATAACCTCCTGGTTCATAGGTCGATGCTCAACCACTGAGCCACACTGGCTGGGACAAGTTTGTTTAGATAAACTCAAAACAAACTCAAACAGAAACAAGAAAATCAACATTTCCAGGATGCTATGATTGGGTAAGCAGAGGGTTTTGGAAGTCTAGATGAGAGGCTCCTTATCTAGATGGCACTGAGAATGGGGATTGGAGAGTTGTAAATCAGAGTTGAGTTTTAAGGCTGTGTAGGAATTAGCTAATTAAAGAAGTGGTTTCCTGGAGAATAGCATGTTTATTTACAAGATGTAGTCTTGACTATTTTAACATTTATTATTATGATTATATACCTAGTAAAAAAATCTACATATTTCTCCATATCACTATTGTCTGTTCTAGGTTAAACAGACCAGAAAGTTCTCAAAGTTTCTAATTCACAGCACTCTTATTACCTCATTTTTCCCCCCACATATTTCTAGGTGGAGGCTCAACCACTGAGCCACGCCGGCCGGGCCCCCCCACATATTTCTAGACCAAACAAACAAAAAACCATTCACTGGATAGAAAGATCCAAACACTTAGTGAGTATTCATGTCCTAACATCTTATTAGGTATCTGAAAAAAATAATACACATAAATTAGAAAAAATACATTTTTGTTTCATTCTTAAATAACCATACTTACATATGAATAAGATGTCTGTGCCTGCTGGTCACTGCGTAACTCCTCAAACCTTGGAATTAGACTGGATACTGCCATCTTCATCCTGCTGTATGTTGATTTTCATGCAGCACTTGCTTTTATCACAACAACCTCAGAAAACACAGTCTCGCGAAGATAAGATATCAGTGAAAGAAATGTATTACAATTTAATGTTGAAACTGTGAACTCCTTCGAGCCAGTAGTTCACTCCATGTCTAACAGATGCCACTGTTTCCCTTGAAGATTTAAAATGTCCAGCTCTTGCTGAGTTTGCTGCAGCACTCCGGGGTGCCTGACTACACAGTTTAGGAAACTTGGCGGGCAGATGCCTGATGATGCCCAAATTATCAGAGGCAACGAATAGGAAATACAAACAGTAGTTCGTGTAGGAAGCAGGCATGGGCCCAGTGAGAACTGGGCTTCACAAAGCTGTTGCCTAAAGAGCTCACCATAACCTATGCTAGATCTTTCAGTCCTCCAGGCAACCCTGTATGGGAGGTATTATATCCCCATTTTAGAGACAGCTGAGGCTCAGAGGTTAAGTCTCTGGTCTTGCTCATGATTTCAGATCCATGACTTAGGCCCAGGATGCCTTCTGTGGTCTCTCAAATAATCTTTCTTTTAAATATATTTTTTATTGGTTTTAGAGAGGAAGGGAGAGGGAGAGAGAGAGAGAAACATCAATGATGAGAGAGAATCATCGATTGGCTGCCTTCTCCACTCTCCCCAATGGGGACCGAGCTATAACCCCTGCATGTGCCCTAACCAGGAATTGAACCGTGACCTCCTGGTTCATAGGTCGATGCTCAACCACTGAGCCCGTGTTGGGGATCGAGCCCACAGCCTTCCAAATAATCTTAAAAGAAATAAAATGAAAACAGAAGTTGAGAATTAGCTACCCAAATAATAATACTCCTTGTATGCACACAGCCCTTCTTTAAAAGATCTAAATAAAATATTATTTTCACTTAAAACCTTCCTTTTTCTGAATTCCTCTTAAAAAGAATAAGGAGATGAAGAAAGTGGGTAGGAACATTAGGGAACAAAATAGTGTAGGGAACATCTACATTCTTTCATGATCGGTCACTAAAATATATCTGGGAGCACAAGTCTATTTTTAACTGGCAACAAGACTGAAATAGGTCATTTAAATACAAGAGACTGACTTCCTGACCTATTTGTTCATTATTTGTGATAACAGTGGAAACTTTGAGTGGACTTTGTTCTGATGTGGGACTTTATTTTCCACATGAAGTCTAAGAGACAAGTCACCACACTGCTAGTTGGAAACTGTACTTCAAATACCTGTCAAGAATGGCACTGGGTTAGGTACTAGAGTGGGGGCATTGGATGGCCTACCAAAGATGGATCACAAAAATCCCTTCTCAAAGCTGAAGAGGGATGTGTACATGAATGTTCAGACCACCTTCATTCTTATTAGCTCAAGTAGGAAAATTTGGTGCTTTGTTACTATCAAGGTGATATTTTCCTGTCAAACATGTCAAAGATGAGTTCCATTGAGGTAAGAAAGGCCATGAAAATATCACTGGGAGCCACTCCATTTATGTGAAATTTCTTGCCCAGGCTGCAAGGATCCACCAACCTGATATTTTCAAAAATAAAGTTTCCACCTTACGATAGACTGTTTTAAATAATGTTTAAGATAAAAAAAATTATCCATTAACTCCCATAAAATCAATTCTTACCCAGTTGCCTGTGACGGGGTGTTTTGTCCCAAATGGCACTTTATTTGCATTCTAGCAGTCTTGTTATGTGCAATGAAAATATTAGCAGTACTTTGTCACTGTCATTTGAGAGTTTAGCTTTAAAATGTCAATTAAGTTAACCTGGTGAACCACTTCATTAATAAGGAGGACACATGAAAAATTTACTCATTTAACCTAAGTTTTACATGACATTAAAAGAAAAAAAAAAAATCCAATTGTAAGTTAGAAAACGGATCAGCAGCTAGTCCTTGCTAAGCCTTCAAAGACATTTTCTCTTGTGCCTTGTTGGTTTAGTTTAATAGATCTCATGGCAGATGTTCATTTTCCTGTGTAGTTAGGAAAGGTATTTCTGGCAGAAACTTAGTGAAATCTCACAATGAAAAATAGAAAGCCATCAACATTAAAAACAACAATAACAACAACAACAAAAAAAACTAGCAACATGACCAGAGCTACCAATAGCAATAGATGAGACAGTCTGGAAAGAGAGGAGGTTAGAAACAAGACTCCTTAGGAGTTCAATACAATTGTCCAGACAAAAAATAGTGACAGCCTCAATAAAGAAATGATTTCCTGCTCTGGTTTCCACCTGACACACTCAAAGCACCAATCATAAAAGGGAAAGTACATATTAAATACTAAACAGTCAACATTTATAAAGTTCTTTATTTATCAAACTCTTAGATAGCATTTATTAAGAACCAAATGCTGTTCCAAGCACTGTGCAAATATTAGCTCATTTAGTTCTCATCACAAATTTATGAAGTAGGTACTATTAACCTCCCCTATTGTACAGATGGAGGTAGGTACAGAGGCAAAGGGAGATTAAGTAACTTGCCCATATTCACCATGTTCACTCAGCTAACAAATGGCAAAGCCAAAATTTAAATCCAGATAATCGAACCCCAAATCTCTTAGTCTTAACTGCAATGCTATGCTTATTTGGGAGCAAGGGGGTATAGGGACTGTATAATTTGAGTGTTGATATTCAAGATAAATAGCTTAAAGCATCATTTGGAGAGTGAAAATGTAAACAGGTAAGGAGAGAGGTACTTTATAGTCCCAAATCATTCAGAACTCATAGATAAATTTGTGGAAGAGAATTTGATCCATGTACAAAAAATTGCTAAGTGCAGCAAACTATCTCTGAGCTTGTAATATTACCTCCACTTTGGTTGATGCTTAGGCAAAAATAAATAAAATGAAAATGTAAGAACCTGTGTTTATCAAGGGAAACTTTAGTTAAGTCTATGCAGAATACCCCTAGAAATTTATGTTGTGGTTGAAAAATATGAATGCATTTATTATGTTTTGCATTGGCATTCAGGGAGAGGTGAAGCGAAGTCATTTGAGTAGTTTTTCTACTTGTGGCAGCAGTGAAAAATGTGAGGTTTCCAGAGAACTGAAGTCAGCTCAGTTAATGAAAGACCACTCACCTAACAAATATTTGTGAATGAGAAATTAACAATTGTAAACACAATGAACCTGAAAATCTATTAAGAAAAAAACATCATATTGCTTTTTATTTAAAAAAAAAAAAGCAACTAATGCCAATGAGTAATCACCTTTCCAAAGTATGAGGAAACCACAGTTAATTTAATGAATTAGTTTAATGAATATTACAGGAATAACATGATAATTATATGATAAAATCTCCTCCTGGGAATTTTCTAAACATTTTACATACATGTATTTTGTCATTTAGTTCTCATAGAAACCCTGAAAGGTTTGATTATTATCATCATCATAATCTATAGATGAGTAAATTGAAGCATAGAGAATAAAAGTCATAACTAATAAGCCAGGGAAAAGGGATTCCAAACTATCAGTGCTCCTACCTGCAGACATTTTTTTATTCATTCAATTCCTGCATTTCTCTCCCAGATGGGTTTCCCTGGCAATGAGAGCATGCTGTACAGTTAGGACCTCAGAGTGACCTTCAACCAAGGAGGTTCAGGAATTGGTGGATAGATACCCCAGCTTCCTTACTTCTCTATGACACAATTTTAAGTATTCTACATCGTCCCCTGAGGGATTGAGCCCCTATTGCCCCGTAGTAACTTTATTCATAAATGTCCCTTTTCCTTCCTTCCAGGTTTCACTTCCCCATTCTCTCACCACCCTTCCAGCAATCACTTCCTGAATCAGCTACTTGCACCCAAATCCTTGCCTTTAGAGAAACCCAGACTAAGACAAGATCTAAGCAAGTCTGCCCCCAGCTCCCAGCCTCTGTGTATCTATGAGTTGTAAGAACCAGTGGTAGCCATATTCCCTCTGGGAGGCTACATAATCATTTTATTGTTCTGGACAAAACTGGAAATTTGCCATAGTGACTAATAATTATTAAATTTAAAAAATAATACCAAATAAACTCTGTTCAACATATTCACAACTTACCCACCCCTGTATCCCTAATCACAGGGAATCACTAATTGCTGTTTCTTGAAAACTCCAAACCCTTTCTTACTTTAATGAAATGCATAAAATGACTTCCTAGGCTCAGGAATTGCTCTGCACCATTCTAAAAGTTTTCAGTTCATGAACAGACCACTTTTCCTAATATCAAAGTTAAGTTTTTACAAAGAAGGATGGAATAGAGGAAATTTAACTCATCATAGAAGAGGGTGTTTTAGCCACCTTCCTTTTTGGAGTTGGGCCAACGTGAGTTGGGTGAACAGCTTCCCAGATAGGAATGACAGAGAGGGGATTTAAATGAACCCATTTCGAAGCTCCCTGTTTCATTATGAAGGTTTTCAGAGAAGCCTCAGATGCAGTCAGTAACTCTGCTCCTGCCGTTGCACACTGCTACTGGGAACAACAATTTATATAGGAGAAGACTGAGGTAGGAACCTTAATACAGTATCTGGTTCTGATTCTGCTTTGTCTCTTCCTTATTTTAGGTTTAAATATATATATATATATATATATATATATATATATATATATATATATACATATACATATATATATATATATGTATGTATATATATATATATATATATTTACTTATTTCAGAGAGGAAGGGAAAGGGAGAGATAGAAACATCAATGATGAGAGAGAATCATTGATTGGCTGCCTCCTGCACACCCCACACTGGACATCGAGCCTGAAATCTGGGTATGTGCCCTGACTGGGAATCGAACCATAACCTCCTGGTTGACGCTCAACCATTGAGCCATGCCAGCTCGGCTATTTTGTGTTTTTTACACAACTCACATAACATATCCCATATTATGATAGTATCTCATTTTATAAAAGCGCCTCATAAAAATATTTTGAAGTGCTTTTAGCTTCCTTAGCATGATCCAGATATCAGAATCTAGATGATATTGCCTTGAATGTTCATATTCCAGGCCTTAGGGAAAATGAAACCAATGCCCTGACTAAGATCTCTGTGAATTCCCAGTAGAGTTACGGTCTAAAGGCCTTACTGGCTGTGGCTGCCACCACTGAATTCTTGTTTTTCATTATGCAGCTTGAGGCTGTTCCTTGCTCTCTACCCTGCCTTCAATCCATTCCTTAGTCTTCATACCAACACAACTCCTATTTACACAAGGTTTTGAGCATGTAACAGTCTACAGTGAGTGTTTAGGGAGGTGGAGCCACATAAGCATCTTAAAATCAAATCACTCTTGTTCTCAGAAGTCTTTTGGCTACATCTCTTGTTGTTGTACTCACTCCTCTCTCCTCTGTGCTTGCCCTTTCAGAAGAAAAACACACACACACATGAAAATCAAATTCTTTCCATTTCCTTCTGTAGAGCAGCTTAAGCTTCCCGAGCTCCCACTTCCCAAAGCAGCTCCGAGTCTTCATCCAGCACTTGTACCGTTTCCTTTTTTAGATATAAATCTTTGGACTATTTGTTTTTAAGAATAATTTAATTTTTTTTCTTGTTTTGTATAAACCAACATAAAGAGGTAGCACATAAATGAGCAAGGATTAGTAGGAGAATCTTGCACAGAATGAATCAAAGCAGCCCTGGAAGACTGCTTGTTGTCAGGTGCCGTGCACACGTGGGCACCCTGCTCATCTCCCCTCAGAACCTCCTCAGGCTATACCAGCAACCTTCTTCAAAGGGTTGGAGCCACCTCTAGGTGGAAGCTTGGAGATGCCTGGGAGTTCACATTCCCCCAAGTGGCTGGTAGCCAGCCACCCACTAGTGAAGCCATACAAAGCCCAGCTCCCTTGCCTTAAGATTGAATGAACTCAGAGTTGTATTATGCTCCAGATCTCCTACAGGATCAGACCAAGTCCAGGAATTCATCTACAATTGTACTCTTACTTGTATGCCTCCCCTTCCTTGTCCTGCTTCCCATACTCTCTTACTAGTCTGCCCTGGGTGCACTTCCTTAATAAATCACTTCCACTTGAATCTGTGGCTCAGTATGCTACTAAGATACTAGGTATTCTATTTTGTTGGGGAGACAACCTGGAAATTCATTCTTTTATTATTATTATTATTATTATTATTATTATTATTATTTTATTCATCACTTGAGGATATTTTTCCATTGATTTTTAGGAAGAGAGGGGGAAAGACAGAGAGAAATATTGATGTGGGAAAAACACATCAACTGATTGCCTCCTGCATGCGCCCAGACCAGGAGCCTGCAACTGACGTAGGTGCCCTTGACTGGAATCGAACCGGAAACTCTTTGGTCCACAGGCCAACATGCTATCCCCTGAGCCAAACCGGCTAGGCGGAATTCACTCTTTTATAAATATACACTGAACACCTCTTATTTATATTAAAGAAACAATCTTGTCCGGCTGGTATGGCTCAGTGATTGAGTGTCAACCTATGAACCAGGAGATCACGGTTTGATTCCAGGTCAGGGCACATGCCTGGGTTGTGGGCTCAATCTCCAGTGGGAGGTCTGCAGGAGGCAGCCGATCAATGATTCTCTCTCATCATTGATAAAATAAAAATAAGAGATTCTCTCTCTCCCTTTCTCTACCTCTCTGAAATCAACAAAAATATATTTAAAAAAAAAGAAACAATCTTGATCATGTGTATGATACAGTCTGAGCCCCCAGGAAAAGTAAAAACTAGTTAGTGAGAGACATAATTATAGTATGAACCAAGGTCCTTTATTCATGCAGAAAATATTCAATATCCTCTATGTACACATGATGGGATCTCAGAGATAGGGAAGGAGTGCTTACAACTTCATGGTCTTACATGCTGGGTTTCGAAAGACAACCTAAGATTTCCAAACAGAAAGTTTGGAAGTGGGGGGCCTATGAACTGGGGGAAACAGTTTGGGTAGTTGAGCATGTGCGGTTGAGAAGATAAAGCATAATGCTAAGAAACCTCTTGAGAGAATCTTCTGTCTTTTGAAAGACTGAATCCCTGCCAGATAACTTTATCCCTTCACTCTGTCACTCACATCCCATGGGCATATGATAGGATGTGGGTCAGTGAGTCATTCCATACTAGTGTAATGGGTACAATCTGAACATGTTCAGATATGCAAGACATATGCTTTTTTCCTGTATAACTTTCTGTATAATTGTTTTTGTAAGCTTCCATTCCACCGGATAAAATTTAATCTTGGTCAAATTGTGTGTCCCCTTACTAGCTCTTTTTCCTTTTGGGGAATTTGGTAGGACCCCTGATCTTCACCGTCATCTAGACATCTGGTACCTGGGTTATCAGTCATGGGCAATTCATTGCTGAGTTGTCCCTCATTTCTATCCTCAAGACACCTTTAGGCCTCGCTATTCTTTCTGCTCCTCCCATATTGCACTGGAACACGGTGTACCCAGGGAGATTGGTCCCCAGGATCTGCCCAGGGATGAGCAAGGTGCAAGCTTTCATTTCTATTTAAACTTCCAACATTTCCCTGCTTCCTCCACTCCCTCCTGTTCCCTCTACTTGCAGAATCATATTTAGAAACAAGACAGGAGTTGGCTCTTACATTATTCCATTTTTCCCCTCTCAAACATTGAATACATTTGGGGCCATTTCCATTCCTTAAGGATTTTAAAACTACAAAGTGTGGAGGAGATGTTCTGTTCTCTTTCTGCTGTCATAGCTTGAAATAGGGACAGAGGGGTGGAAGTGGGAAGGAATTATAGAAAGAAACAGAGTAGGGAATCGAGTGAGGCAAGTGAGGAGCCTACAACATGGAATATAAGGAAGTATTCATTCTCAAAGTCATATAAATGTTGACCCTACAGAACCCTGAGGATGCCCATAGTTTACATTAAGGTTTACTCTTGGTGTTGAACATCCTACGGGTTTGGACAAACGTAGTATAATGACACTTATCCACCATTATAGTATTTGTACTCACCCTGTAACTTTTCTGTAAGTTAGCAATCATAACAGATTTAAATGTTACCAACCCCCAAGAAAGCTTTAAAATTAAGCACCTCCCCCCATTTTAAATCCTGTACTGGACATATTTTCCTGATTTCACTCTAATGATCCAGACTTTTTTTAGCTCACTCAATAGGTGTAAATAGACTCTTTCACCTAAAGATATACGTATAAGGGGAAAATAGTTTAAAATATCAGATAATGTCATATCAATTCATAGCTACTACATGAAAAATATAAAAGGGAAATGAGACAAGAGCTGAGATCTGACCGAGGGGAATGGAGGTCTAGGCTGAGAACAGATTGCATAACCATATGAGTGCACACTAAAGACCTCTGTCCATGCTAATTATATTTTCACTGGAGGCCCAGTACATGAAATTCATGCATGGGTAGGGTCCCTAGGCCTGGCCAGCAATGAGGGCTGATCTGTGGGGAGACCAGTGGGGTGATCAGGGGGCCTCCGCTGGCACCCACCTTGGCTGGGGGCAGCTCCTGCATTGAGCATCTGCCCCCTGGTGGTTAGTGCGCATCATAGCGACCGGTTGTCCCACCAGTCGTTCTGCCCTTAGGTCGTTTTGCATATTAGGTTTTTATTATATAGGATGAGCAAATCCACATGAATATAAAATAAGATGTATAAAAGAGCTAATGAGGCACTTAGGAGGTCATAATATTTAGGAGTTTCAGGAAAAGTTAAAAAAATTAAATCATTGAGAGATAGGGCATAGGTTCTAGATAAAAGGGATACACTGTGCCTGGGAGTTCCTGAGTATCTTGGCTAATGTATACACCTATGGTTTCTCCTATGGGCGTTGCTACAACTTGTGAAAACCAACTGAGGATCTATGGCTCCACGTGGCCTCATCTGTATTGCTTACCAGTGCTAATGCATGGAGAAAACCCCGGACATGGAGACAGCAGAGCTCTCTTTTCCCATCGCATTTTAATATTGGTTTTGGTATGAGCCTGGGAGGAGCCTGCTACTGTGGCTGTCTCTCCGCCCCCAGCGGAGGTAGGAGATGAAGGTGGAAAAGGTCCAATCTGAAAAAACAAAAGGTTCTCCTGGAACATGAGTGTCCAATGACCAACAGAACAAGTCATTGAGCATTTTCCTCTCATATATATGCCAAGAGGTTTACATAGTTTTGTTGTCCAACTAAAGAGATAAATATCTGTGAGAATGCATACATTTTGGAAATTTATTTTCTATTTCCAAAGTTTCATTTAACAAATAAGTTTTGTCAATACTTCTTTCTGTTAGCTCTCCAAGCCTACCGTTTGTCATTAACTTTGTTGGGTGGATTTCCAAGCTTTTTGATGATAATGTAATTTCCTCCTATTTTTTTTCTCAGAATGCAACGGTGAATGACTTTTTTCTAGTTTTAGTCCTGCCTCCTATGTTTGTAACAAGATGCATTAGTGATATTGAAAGTCATCATTTCACACTAATTCAATTAAAAAGTCAATAGATTTTTATCAGCGAGGTCACTGCTTCTTTGAAAACAAAGCAATGTTTTGATGAACTCATACCAGTAATTGACCAGGTTTGAAAACAGTCTGTATACTGTGGTCCAGAGACAAATGGATTGCTGAGTTCCTGCCAAAATTTTCAGATAGTCATACTTTTAGTCACATTTTTTTATCCACTTGTGTACATCTCCATTTTACATTTGTTCTGGAGACCTGTGACAAGTTATCCAAAGACCCTTATTTAAATCCACTTGTGTTGCCGAAACCGGTTTGGCTCAGTGGATAGAGCTGCGGACTCAAGGGTCCCGGGTTCGATTCCGGTCAAGGGCATGTACGTTGGTTGCGGGCACATCCCCAGTAGGGGGTGCGCAGGAGGCAGCTGATCGATGTTTCTCTCTCATCGATGTTTCTAACTCTCTATCCCTCTCCCTTCCTCTCTGTAAAAAATCAATAAAATATATTAAAAAATATATAAAAAATAAAAATAAATCCACTTGTGTAAGTCTTCAGTTCTCTTATCATCCATAAAACATTTTTCTCTTATCCAGAGAGGGGTGGGGAAAGAGATGAAAGTTCAAATTTGAGGACAGATGTTTACTGTTCTTAAGATTAAGATCTCTGGACATCTTTAGAAAAATTAATTCAATTTTATTGTAACAAATAAAACATTTAATAGTTGCAATATTACTAGAAGAAATCTTTGTTTCAAAAAATTGTGCCAAAACAGTCTGGCAGTTCCTCTACATGGTTAAACACAGAGTTACTATATGACCTAACTATTCCTCTTCTAGGCATATGCCCAAGAGAAATAAAAATATGCAATAATTTGTACACAAGTTCCATAGCAGCATTATTCATAATAGCCAAAGTTGGAAACAACCCAACTGATGAAGAGATATATCAAGTGATGAAGGGATAAACAAAATATGGTGTATTTTTATAAAGAATATTATTCATTCATAAAAGTAAATGATGTACTGATACACGTTGCAACATGAATGAACTGTGAAAACATGCTAAGTGAAAAAAGCCAGTCACAAAAGACCACATAGTGTCTGATACCATTTATATGAAATGTCCAGAATAGGTAAGTCCATAGAGACAAGGGCTGCCTAGGAGCTGGGGATTCCCTTAAAGGGGAATGGGAGTGACTGCTAAAGGATGTGGGGTTTCTTTTGTGATGATGAAAGTATTCTGAAATTAGATGATGATGATTACACACCTCTATGAATATACCCCAAACCACTGAATTGTATACTTTAAATGGGTGACTTTTACTGTGTGTAAATTATATCTCAATAAAACTGATATTTTAAAGAAAATGTGCCAACTTTTTATTTAATATTGCAACTAGAGAACTGAGAGAGACCTGCTTATAAAGCATTGCTCAGGTGGGTAATGTGGTCAACCCTGTCACTCTTTATTGCCCTGAATGAGGTTTTATGTGGGGTTGGAACAACCATCTCTTTCACAGCAGGTGTCTGACTGAGAAGGAAATCTCACTTTCCCTAACATCATCTTCCCCCCAAAAGTGCAGGGGCAAATTTTGCCTGGACATATCACAAGCAAAAGTCTGAGATTATTGAAGAAAGGACTGAAACCAGTGAGGTAGCACCTGAATGTTCTTCATTATGGTTTTCCTTAGAGCAGTAGTTCTCAACCTTGGCAGCACACTGGAATGACCTCGGCAGTTTTAACAATACCAATGTCTGGGACCCACCTCCAGAGATTCTGGTTTACTTGGTTTGAGGTGCGGCCTGGGGTTTGGAATTTTATAAGCACCTCTTGTGATTCTAATGCGCAGACAAGGTTGAGAGGCACTGCTGTGGGGAAAAAAATAAGTAGCAGAATAACTGACTAGTTTATTGGTCCCTCGGTGCTTTGAAATTTCCACTTACTGCTCATTTTTAAAAGCTTAAAAGCCCAGACAAGTGATGTTGTCAAGTGCCTAGAACAGCTAAGTTATTCTAAGTGGTAGTATTTAGGTTACTATTTTTGTTACTAATGTTAAACTTCCAAGAACCATGTCTCAATGATTGGTATATTAGATGATTTGGGAAAATAGGACAACACTGCAGACACCATAAAAAATATATATATTTTGATATAAGTAAACAATTACATATAAGTAACTCACAAATCAATGTGGCTGCGATAAACTGTTTAATTGAATTGGATTAAGTATACTTCATATATGTAATGCAATTTCATGGAATTTTAGCCAAAATGAGTTGTTCTTTAAGAACACTTTAAAAGCCATCTTTAAGCCCAGTCAGTGTGGTTCAGTGGTTGAGGGACAACCTGTGAACCAGAAGATCACATTTCGATTCCTGGTCAGGGCACATGCCCACGTTGTGGGCTCGATCTCTAGTGTGGGGCGTGCAGGAAGCAACCGATCAATGATTCTCTCTCATCATTGATGTTTCTATCTCTCTTTCCCTCTCCCTTCCTCTCTGAAATCAATAAAACTATATTTTAAAAAATAAATAAAAGCCATCTTTAAGATGGTAATGATTTGTTAAAGAATGTAACCATCTTTCTGAGACAGCCACAGTTATACCTACCATATGATTGTGCTATTCCAGTGCTAGATATTTACCCAAGAGAAATGAATGCATATATCCATACAAAGACTTGTATACAAATATACATTGAAGTTTCATATAATAGTAAAAAACTGAAGATAATGCAAATGTCTGTCTACAAATAATGGATAAACAGAGTGATGTATATCTATAAAATGAATTGATATTCAATAAAAAGGAACGAACTATTGGTGCATCCTATAACATGATAAATCTCAAAATACTTATGCTGAGTAAAAGAAGCCAGGCATAAAAGATTACATGCTATATGACTTAATTTTTATTTCTTTATTTTTTTAATATATATTTTTATTGATTTCAGAGTGGAAGGGAGAGGGAAAGAGAGATAGAAACATGAATGATGAGAGAGAATCACTGATCAGCTGTCTCCTGCATACCCCACACTGGGGATTGAGCCTGCAATCCGGGCATGTGCCCTGACCTGGAATTGAACCGTGACCTCCTGGTTCATAGGTTGATGCTCAACCACTGAGCCATGCTGGCCGGGCCACTTTACTTTTTAAACAATCCTGTTCTCATTTCAAAGACTTTATAAAAACTTTTGCTTGCTCTATTTCTCTCTATCACTCATTAACACTCCCATTCATTTATATCTCATCTTGTTCCAACCCAACCAACTACTGGGTTGGGTACTAGGGATGGGCCTCAATTGAATGAATTACCAAATGTGGCTGGAATTTTATTGCCTGAGGATTAATTCCTTAGTTCAATCAGGTACAGATCTGTTCTTGAAGTAAGAATAGACTAAGCAATCTTTCAGAGTATTTTCTTTTCAATAAATTTATTAAGTAGTCATAAGTGGTTGTTCTTAAAAATGACGGAGGCAAGTAAATGAGATAGTGGACCTTAGCATTTGCAGTTACATATATGTCCTTTCCTTCTTTTCCCTTTAGTCCAACCCTTATCCAAGTCTTACTAATATGTGATAAAGACCTTGACTCTACAGGTTCCTGGGATGGGTGGAGTGAGTCTGAATGATGCACACATGTAAGGCATGCCCAGGACATGCATGGGCACATCAGGAGGCACACCTATACCATGATTGGTGGATCTAGATTGGAATTTCTTTTCTCAGAACTGCTTTAATCATGCATTACTTCTTTTAATAAAAGGAGCCTCTGGTTTTACCAGTTATATTTTGCTCACAATCCCAGTAGGCAAATAATTGTTTTAGTTTAAAATGTTTTTGTTCTCACGGTGAATGGGAGAGTCCCAAAATGATCAGGAACTTTTTCTTTAGTATAATTCAGAAACAGAAACTCCCAGATCTAAAAGGCCTTTAAAATAGAAATCAGAAGGTTTCAGTCTAGAATAGCACCTTACACATGAGGTAGAGCAATTTTTAAAATTTTTAAATTGTTAAAAAGTTAGAAAAATGAAGAAAACTGGGGGAAATGAGTCCCTTGAGGGTAATGTTCATGTTTTATTACCTCTATATTCATATTGCCAAGCAAAATAGGTAGACATCTGTTGGACATTTAAAATTCTGGGTGTGATTTTCACATTCCTTTCCTCTTACTCTGATACTAGGTCACCTCTTTCCTGTGGAGGAGTCATTGCATGTGGATCAGGTGAGACTCTCAATGTTCACTGACAGGTGACCAGGCCTGGCCATTAATTTCCCTGGGAACAGTGATTGGTCCAGAAATAGGCATATGAACTAAGATGAGCCAATTATTGTTCTCCCCAAGGCTTCTCTTGCTTGTTAGAATGACTTTTCTGAGACATAGACATAGCCTCTGATTGTAGGAGAAAAGATGAGGCCCTGAAGACTGTGTTTGAGCCCCCCCAAAATCCAGTTGTGGCTGAAAGTAGCTATAACTTTTATTGGTTTGAATTCCAACTAATACAATCATAATGATTTAATGAAACCCTTTAAAATAGATTTTTAAAATAATTATGAAGGTTGGCTCTCTTCCAACTCAAATGAAAACAAAATATGCTTTCAAGATTTCTTCTGTCTTTAGTTTTTAGGAGTTTGATTATGATGTGTCTTGGCATGTATTTTGAGGGGTTTATTCTTTTTTTTTTAATATATATTTTATTGATTTTTTTACAGAGAGGAAGGGAGAGGGATAGAGAGCTAGAAACATTGATGAGAGAGAAACATCGACCAGCTGCCTCCTGCACACCCCCCACCGGGAATGTGCCCACAACCAATGTATATGCCCTTGACCGGAATCGAACCTGGGACCTTTCAGTCCACAGACCGACGCTCTATCCACTGAGCCAAACTGGTTTCGGCTTGAGGGGTTTATTCTGTTTGGTGTTCAAGAGCTTCTTGAATCTGTGGGCTAATGTGTTATGTCAAATTTTGAAAAATTTCAGCCATTATTTTGTTGAACACTTTTTCAGTCTCATTCTGTTTCTCCTCTTTGGAAAGACTTGCTTTGGTCCCACAGGTCCCTGAGGTTCTGTTCATTTTTTTCTTCAATCTATTTTTTTTCATAGTTCAAATTGGTAAGTTTTATTTATTTTATTTTTAAAAAATATATTTTATTGATTTTTAACAGAGAGGAAGGGAGAGGGATAGAGAGAGCCAGAAACATTGATGAGAGAAACATCGATCAGCTGCCTCCTGCACACCCCCCCCCCACCAGGGATGTGCCCGCAACCAAGGTACATGCCCTGACCTGAATCGAACCTGGGACCCTTGAGTCCGCAAGCCGACACTCTATCCACTGAGCCAAACCGGTTTCGGCAGTAAGTTTTATTGATGTAACTTTAAACTCACTGACTTATTCTTCTACCCTCTTCAGCCTGCTTTTGAGCTCTTCCAGTGAGTTTTTATGTTTTATGGTATTCTTTTGGCTCTTGTTTATAGTTTTTATTTCTTTGCCCGAAACTTTCTATTTTTTCACGTGTTTAAAGCATATTAGAATTTTCCCTTTGAAGCATTTTTATAATGGCCTTTTTACAGTCCTTGTCAGACAGTTCCAATGTCTGTGTCATCTTGGTCTTGCCATCTGTTGATTGTCTTTTCTCATCCTAGTTGAGATTTTCCTAGTTCTTGGGAAAATTGACATTTTCAAAATTAGTTCCAGACATTCTGGTTATTATAAGACTCCAGCTCTTATTTAAATCTTCAGTTTTAGCAGGTTTCCTCTGACATCACACCGCTGGGGAAAGGGTGATGCTGCCTTGTCACTGCCAGTTGGGAGTGGAAGTCCAAAGACTTCACATGGTCTCCACTGAAACTCCAGAGGATGGAGAGGTTTGTTGCTGCCTAATTAGGACAAAAGTCCTGGCTCCTCACTTGGCCTTCTCTGACATCACCCCAGTGTGGGTAAGGGCTGGGAGGAGAATCCCTATTCCAGCTGGGTGAGGGCGGAAGTCTAGGCTCCCGACACAGACTCTGTTGACAGGGGTTGGGGTGGGACCTCAGTTTTTCCTGTGGTGTTTGGCTGCAGGAGAGCCATTATTGTCTAAAAATTTACGGTCTTGCTGGACTGTTCCTTTTCTATCCTTTGGCTAGAAAGAACTGGCATTTCTTGAGCTTTTTTTTTTTTTTTTTTTGGTTTTGTTTATATCTGTTAGCATCTCTGGGTTGTTAGCTTCTCCAGCATCCAGTGGAGAATTTGAAGGAAAAAGAAAAGCCAGTAAGCTCAAAACTCAATGCATGTCATTCCTTGGGTCATGAGGTCCCTAGCCATTCTGTTTTCTTTGCTCTATCTTTCAGAGTCTTTATATCATCCATCCACCCATCCACCCATCCACCCATCCACCCATCCACCCATCCACCCATCCATCCTCCATCCATCCATCCATCCATCCATCCATCCATCCATCCATCCATCCATCTAAAACATCCAGGACTTATAGTTGTACTTAGTAGAAGGAATAAGGAGGTCATGTTGGAGGTCACAGTTCTATTTCCAGTCAGGGCATATGCCCAGATTGTGGGCTTGATCCCCAGTGCAGGACATGCAGGAGGCAGCCAATCAATGGTTCTCTCTCATCATTGATGTTTCTATCTCTCTCTCTCTCCCCTTCCCTCTCTGAAATCAATAAAAACATATTTTAAAAAAGAGTATTAGTATAGAGAAAATGGAACTTTAAAACTGTGTATCTATCATCACTACTTTTAAATGATCCATACTACAAAATCTTTGTTATTTTGTGTCAACTGAAGGCTCTTAAAAATGTTTGTTCAAACCATACAGCTCTTATAACGTACAAAGCAAAAGACAATAAAAATTACAATTATAATTTTTAAAACAACAGTATTTTTTCTTGTCCCTATAACACTAGAAGCAGTATTCCCACAGCACTTTGTACTCTACAACAAAGGAGTGTTAAATCCAACTTTAAATAATACAATATTTTCTGTGAATTTCATCCAAGAAGTCAAACAACTTAAGGCATAATTAACTAGATAGCTCTAATTTATATAACTCTACATTTTCCAAATAAAGATACATCTTCTTGCTGTGTCCAAGAAATATTCATAAAATGTGATTTTTTAAAAAGTTAATAAATTAAAAAAAATTTTTTTTAAAAAAGAAAAAAGAGTAGCTTTGTACCTAATGCAATTAAATTAGAAATTAATAACAAAAAAATACCAACAATTCAGAAACATTTTTGGATCAAAGAGGAAATTGAAACTGAAATGTGAAAACACATAGTAAAACATTTGAAATACATACAAAGCAATGCTTAGAGGAAAATAAAGTCCTAATACTTATACTAATTAAAAAAACAACAAGACTGACAGTAAAAAAATTAAATGCTCAAATCAAGAAATTAGAAAAAATTCACAAGAAAAAGCATAGTGATAGAAAATTAGTGAATTAAAAAGATAAAAGCAGAAATTAAAAACTTTGAAGAGTGGCAGATCTGAGAAATAAATTCAAAACCCAAATCTTAAAGAAATAAATCAAGATAAATAAACTGTTATTTAATTTAATTGATCTTAAAGGAATAAAATCATAAATACACAAAATGAGAATTTATATGAGGGAGTTAAATGTAGATACAGAACAAATTAAAAGATTCAGGCGAGACTACCATGTATAATATGATAAATTTGGGAACCTGGTTCAAATGAGGGGTTACCAAAACTGACCTCGAAGTGCATAGAAAACATCCAAATATGTGGTAAAATATTAAAGAGCTACTTCCTCAAAAGTATCTTAGCACAGACATTTTTACTGAAAACTTCTACCAAACCTTTAAGAAATAAAGCCTTTGTGTGTGCTTCTATGTTCTAAAGCATCAAAGGAAAAGACTTCTAAAATTTTTATGAGTGAATGCAACAACAAAGGTACCAAAAAATTAAACTATCGCACAGTATCACTTATGAATACTTACATTAAAATGCCAGATAGCGTATTGGCCAGGATTAAGGAGTACATTAAAATGGTAACACAACTTTACTAAGTGGTATTTACTTCAAGAATGCCAGGATTGTTCAATAATTCACCATTTACTAGAAAAAAAGTAAGATAATCATATAATTATCTCCACAAGTGCTGAAAAGAATTTGATGAAATCCAACATCCATATTATATAATAGCTACTAATAGAAATAATAAGGTGGATTATCCAATACATTTTTTAATTTTTTTCAGTTTATTTATTTATTTATTATTTTATTTATTTATTTATTTTAATTTCTTTATTGATTAAGGTATCACATATTTGTCCTCATCCCCCCATCCCCATCCCACACCCCTCCCCACACATGCCCCCACACCCCTGTTGCCCTTAACCGCTGGTTAGGCTCATATGCTTGCACACAAATCCAATACATTTTTATTGAGATAACTGGCTAGCCATCTATAAAAAAAGAGAACTGGATTACTGCTTCTCCTTTTATACCAAAACAAATTACAGATGCATTAGATTAAGTGGGGGAGAAATAAACTCATATAAGTATCAGAAGAAAATATGGGAGAATCTATAATAATAAAAGTAATATGCTAATTAGACTGGATGTCCTTCTGGGCGAAGCTGGGGCTGTGAGCGAAGCCCGGGTCCTGGGTGCTGGCAGCCGGAGGAAGGAAGGTCTACTCTTGCACGAATTTCATGCATCGGGCCTCTAGTTTCCTAAATAATCTTGGCCCAGGGAAGAACTTGCTTCAGTACCATAAAACAATCAAGAAACCATAAACAATAGGCTTATATAATCCCCTACCTAAAGACAAGGAAGAATTCTTCATAGCCCTGAAACTCCATAAACAAAAAGACAAATGACAAACTTGAAAAAATATTTATAACATATCACAGAGATATCTATAGAGTATCTACAAATTAATAATAAACAGCCAAAATCCAATGTAAAAGTGACAAAGAACTTAAATAGAAAAAGAAAATGAAAGAGACTTTTAAACATATAAATACATGCATAATATCATTCATTATAACCTTTTTTACACATCAGATTGGCAAATATAAAACAAGTGGCTAAAAAAAACACAAAAACGAAAACAAAAACATGTGGAATCATATTGGTGAGGGTTGGAGAAACAGCCACTACCATATATTTTCAGTGGTAGTGAAAATTGATTCAACGTCTGTGAGAAGCACATTAGTAATATCTGCTAAAAATACAAATGCACATACCCTTTGACCCAGGACTTCCACTAATAGGAAATTATCCTACAAACATATTCATAATTTATGATATTTCATACAAACAAAGATTCACTATAGCATCGCTATGTTTGCTTATTTAATAGTTAAGCATTGGAAACAATGTACATGGTCATAATTAGGGGACCAATATTCTAATTACGGTAGATATTTACAACAGAATACTCAAGAGCATTGGTTAAGAACCATCTCCAAGATCCATTATCAAATAAGGCAAAAAGCAAAACAGAGTGATAGTGTAGGATACCATTTATTTATATAACACAAAAAGAAACCTACAGAAACACTTATTTAATGTAGCGATTTTTATATTTACACTAGAGGCCCAGTGCATGAAATTCATGCACTGGGGGAGGGGGTGGAAGGGTCCATCAGCCCAGCCTGTGTCCTCTTGCAGTCCAGAAGCCCTCAGGGGATGTCCGACTGCTGGCTTAGGCCCGCTCCCTGCGCTGCAGCAGAGGTAGGAGAGGCTCCTGCCACCACCGCTGCGCTTGCCAGCTGTAAGCCTGGCTCAGGGCTTCTGGCTGAGTGGCACTCCTCCTGTGGGAGTGCACTGACCACCAGGGGGCAGCTCCTGCATTGAGCATCTGCCCCCTGGTGGTCAGTGCGTGTCATAGTGACCAGTCGTTCCACTGTTTGGTCAATTTGCATATTAGCTTTTTATTATATAGGATATTATGTATATATGTATATAAATACACACACACACACACACACACACACACACACACACACACACATACTTTTAAAAAATTTTTCTGTAAGTTTACCCAAGACCCTGGCAACTTTGATTATCTTTCATGAGTGAACTGGTAACCTGAAGGAAAGATGCAGGAAGGAAGCTTACTTTTCATACCTTTGTCTTAATGTCAGATTCCCAAGACTCAGAGCCTGAGAGAGGGATTCTTGAGTATGTGCTTTTAGGAAAAGGGAAATGAGGTAAGAAGGATAGGGTGGAGATAAAAAACCGAGCAAGAATGTATCTTGGCTGGAGTGTAGCTTCTGTCTGATACCTTGAGGAGCTCTGGAACATGAATTTCACCATAATGTTGGTCCTTCTATGAGACAAAGGGTTCAGACCTTTGTATCCTTATCAGCCAGCAACTGGCTGTGAGCTGCCTGCAGCAAGAGGAAGCATCTTCTCAGAAGAGGTGGCTCCTATTGGCCAAAAGCAAATCTCTAGAAAAGGCATCAGCTCTAAGGAATTAGTAATCAATTAGAAAGAGGGATCTGTACCCAATAGATTAGTCTACTATAACCTCATTGTATTTCTTGAAATCTGAAGAGGTTGTATTTACCTCCAAAAATAAAAAATAAAAAAAAAATGAGAGAAGGGTCTCTTTTTATGGTTTGTCTAGATTCTAAAATCAGCATGAACACCAAAATTTAAACAGAAAGCCTTAGAAATCCTTAGCAAGACTCCGACTTGAAATCATGTTAGTCAATTTTTCCACCAGTATTGGAACACGTTGTGTTTTTTTGGACGAGTACCACATGAAATAGTTGGCTTGCATGTAGGTGACCTTCTGTTCGAAAAATTCACAGCTTTAAACACTGGACTCATAATCATTGATGAGAGTCTCCAGGATACAAATGTAACAGCAGATTTTTGTCTCCCATCCCAGACTCATCCCAGGACAGAATGTTAGGGGGACCAAGCGTATTATTTAGTCTCTATTCTTTATTTTTCCATACCAAATGTAGTTATGAATGCTGTATATGTTGTACAGAAAGAAATTATCCAGAAATTGGACAAAAGGCAAAATGTGATTTTAAGTGACCTTTTAATATATTAGAACATATATATATATTGATTGATTTCATATATTTATTGATTTCAGAGAAGAATGGAGTGTGAGAGAGAGAGAAACATCAATGATGTTGAGAGAATCATTGATCAGTTGCCTCCTGCAAGCCCCACACTGGGGATTGAGCCTGCAACTCAGGCATGTGCCCTGACCAGGAATCGAACCATGACTTCCTGGTTCATAGATCAACGGTCAATCCTCAACCACTGAGCCATACCGGCGGGGCTTAGAGCATTTTCTAATAGACTCATTTGAGGGTCATTCTCTCTCAGGAAATGTAACTTGTTTCACTAGCAATTGATTAGCAATAGATTCTCACAACTCTACCAAATTAGATGTTAGCTTATAGAAACTGTGATTCCTCCCCACCCGCTCTGTAGCGAAGATAAACTAAAGGTTATGGTTTATGCCCTCTAGGGTATAAACCACTTCCACATCTAACTCAACAATCTGATTTCAGCATTCCTTTTCCTACCGATACTTATGTCCCAGTTTCTCATATTCTCATAAAACTCTTTTCTCTGTCTTCTGGTTCTTTCATTGATGAGTTAACTTGGATATGCTCACTATTCATATGAGAATCATGCCTTTTAAATAATTTGAGAACATATGCATTTTCAGTGTAAACTAACCATGTAAATTTATGTGTTAAATACACATCCAGAGTAGCTTGCTATAAAATAATACATTGGATGACATAAATCCTAGTAGAAATACGACCAGAATCATTGTGCATCATCTTCTCTCCTGAAGGCAGGGTTGTATGTATTTAAATCGGGCTATGACTATTAGCCTGGCTGCTGAAGTGCTTGACATACTGCCATAGGTAGTACTTTGAAAAATGGCTTCACCAGTAAAGAGAATAAAAATAGCCAAGACCGGTTTGGCTCAGTGGATAGAGCATCGGTCTGCGGACTGAAAGGTCCCAGGTTCGATTCCGGTCAAGGGCATGTACATGGGTTGCGGGCACAGCCCCGGTGGGGGGTGTGCAGGAGGCAGCTGGTCGATGTTTCTCTCTCATCGATGTTTCTAACTCTCTATCCCTCTCCCTTCTTCTCTGTAAAAAATCAATAAAATATTTAAAAAATAAAAAAATAAAAATAAAAATTAGTCATATATTTTTCCAGGTGCATTTCCCTCAAAAATCACATTGGCAGAGCCCATGGGGCCAAGGTTGCCAAATTTAGCAAGTTGAAAATACAGACTATCTAGTTAAACTTGAACTTCAGATAAAAATTTTTTAGAATAAGTAGATCTCAAATAGTGCAAGTATTTTATCTGAAAAGCCTATCGGTTTGGGTTGGAGGAAGCAGGCAGGGGAAGCAAGGTGTTTTCCAATAGTGCCAGAAATGCAAAGGATGGTAGCCAGAGCCTGAGTGCTGTGCTGGGAAATACCAAAGGCCAAACCCAGGAAGTGGGATCCTGTTATCAATTGCAAGGAGTGAAAGTAGTAGCCTCGAGTCAGGAGCTAATTGGCACTGTAATAGGGCTAACAGCTAGAGCCAGGCATGGGACCAATGAAAAGAATTCACAGAGCTGCTCTGAAGGCTAATGTGTTAAAGTGGGTTTTTAGTTCCCAGACACTCTGGAAAGTCCATCCAGATAAATGAGTTGACTAGATATATTTAAAATTGAAAGAGAACATATTTTTAAAATTATGTAAATTATACATAAAATTTATAGTTTTAATCATTTAAAAGTGTACAACTCAGCGGCATTAAGTACATTCACAACATTGTGGAACTATCACCACTATCTATTTCAAGAACATTTTCATCTTCCCAAATACAAATAATCTAATCATTAAACAATAACTCCCCAGCTCCTGGTAACCCCTATTATACTTTGTATCTTTATGGATTTGCCTATTCTAGGTAACTCACATAACAGGAATCATACAATCTTTGTTCTTTTGTGTCGGGCTTATCTCACCAAGCATAATGTTTCCAAGGTTCATTATCATGAATCAGAATCTCATTTCGTATGAAGGCTGAATAGCATTCCATGGTACACACATACCACATTTTGTTCATCCATTAAGAGGACATCTTGTGGACATTTTATTTTTTTTAGTTTGCCTACATAATAGTTATTTATTGCTATATAAAAAGCACTCCATAACTAAGTGTATTAAAATAACAACCTTCTTTAAAAAATTGCTCTTGAGTCTTTGGATATTTGTGGCAGTTCTGCTGATTTGGGGCAGGCTTCAGTGACCTCAGCTGGATTGTCTGTCGTATCTATGCTACCTTCTAGGTTGGCTGGGAGCTGACTGGTCTGGGACAACCTCAGCTTGCCTCTGCTCCATGTGGACTCTCATTTTCTAGCAGGCTAGCCTGAGCTTGCTCACATGGTAGCAGAATGAGAATTGTGTAAGGCATCTTTAAGCCTAGTCTTGGAACTAGCACAATATCACTCTTGCCTCAGTCATTTTGGTCAGAATAAGTCACAAGGCCAACCTCAATTTAAGGAATGGGAAATAGACTCCACCATTTCATTGGAGGAGCTCATCAAACATAGCATCTATCCAGAGATATGGAAAAAAGAATAATTATGGCCACCTTTGCAAACAGTCTACCACAACCTATTAAACTAGAATAAAATTTGTCTGAAAGTCTGTTTTTCTACTTCCCAAATTGATCAACAGATTCAATGCAATCCTATCAAAATTCTAATAGTGTGTGTGTGTGTGTGTGTTTAAGAAATGGACAAGCTGGTTTAAAAATTCATATGAAAATTCAAGGGGCTCAGGACAGACAAAACAATCTTGAGAAAGAAGAACAAAGTTGCAGAACTCAAAATTCTCAATTTAAAAAATTACTACAAAGCAACAGCAATCAAGATAGTATGGTTCTGGCATAAGAATAGAAATATAGAATAATGGATAGGATTGAGATTCCAGAAGTAATCCTATACATCTTTGGTCAATTAAAATTTAACAAGAATGCCAAGACCATTCAATGGGGGAAACAATAGTGTTTGCAACAACTGGTGCTGGGACAGCTGGACATCCATAGGCAAAAGAATAAAGTTGGATCCCTACTTCACATCACATACAAAAGTTATCTCAAAATGATAGGAGGGAAAGTCACACAATAAGAATACCACAGATGTTTAATGATTATTCACCTTACTAACTATGGATAAGAAGTTTTCTTACAGACCTGGGAAACTGGAGGATGTGCTGCAAGAAGAAAAACAGAGCTCTAAAACACTATGAGACATCTCAGAGCATGGGATGGGTCCATTGCTCAGAAAAGAAAGTGCATTTTGAGGACAAAGGACAGGATGCACTTTGATTTGGTTGCTGTGCCTCTGGGAGTTTGCCTCAGGAATGCTATCCCTTCTCCGGTCCCAGGAACTGGCCAGAGCTGGGTTTTAACACCATCGAAAATTAACTACCTTCTTATTGGACTTCAAGATCTTGGAAGGAGAGACACAACCACAGATCCTGAGGCCATCCCTCTTCTTCCCCCTTGCCTGCAGCCTTTCGACCTTACGCCTATATAGTCAGTCAGCTCATAGGAAGTGGTTATTGATTAGTGCTATTAAAATGATACAAAGTTCTATTAAAATGACATAAAGAGATTAGATTATACTTTTCTATATTTCCTGAATTTTTGCAATCAGCATGTGTTATCTGTACAATCATAAAAATCAGTAAAACTAGTTCCACCTTGAAAAAAATGCCTTGGTCTCCAATAATGAGTGGTTAACCCTCTCTGTCTTATCCTCTTTAACTACTAGACTGCATTCATATCCTGGGACTTCTTTGAGCTTCCCCACTGCACTATCCTACAAGGAAGGCAATGTAGATCTCTCCCTGTTCCACAAAAGCTTAAGAGATGCCAAGGTGAGGCCAAAGGTCATACCAGAGAAGGGCAATGACGGCCAATTCCAGGGTCTTTAGCCAGTTGCCACGTTCAGGGTTCTTAGGTAGAGAGTTGCCACAATGCTTCACAGTTAAGCTTGTATGACACCTCTCCCAGGAATTTTGAGGAGCTAAGCACAGGTCATGCCACTGACCTCACCAAACCATAAGCCTCCCTCAGCCTTGGGAACTTTCTTCATGCCCCAACTTGGCTCTCTACTAAGTTAGTCTATCCCATGCCTCCTGTTCTCTCATTGTGGTGCCACTCATTGTCTACAGCTTGGGAAAGTTTCCCTGTGGCCATTGAAATACATGGATTAGGGGTATCTTTGGAGATAATTTTAACCTACTACCATTGTCTTTTCCTTGTAATATAAAAAAGGTGAAGGGGAGAGTGAAGAAAACTTGAGGGTACTGTTAGCCTACACAAAGGGTTGAAGGAGAGAGGGAAGTCTAGGGACCAGGCAGACAGATCAAGCCAGTTTCACAATTTTACCTGGGGCCAGGTTGAAGTGGTTTACTTCAAAGCTCCTGTAACTGGTTGAACCACATCTTCTCTGTCCTAACTTGGTAATGTCTTGGGCAATAAACTTCATTCATTATTGCAACTTGGCTTGTCATGAGCTAACAATTCTTAAAACAGTTTGCTGTCAAATATATATTCCTAGTTTGGTTCATGTTTTTGCCTCCTTTTCATATAAGCTACCATATATCTCACTTAAGAGCTTTATAGTCCAGTTTAAATTCTAGTTCATTGGTTATGGAGCTTGCACTGGCAGAGCAGATAATGTAGCTGTCATAACATTTATTCATTCAAAAAATGTTTGCTGAGTGTCTCTACGTGTTACCAGGTAACGAGGCAAACAAGATAGCCCTTTCTTTAGGGGTTCAGCAATTATTCTTTATGGCTGGTGGAGTTGATAGACACTAAATTGTTTAGAAGACACCATTCCCTAGTCCCGTGGTCGGCAAACTGCGGCTCGCGAGCCGCATGCGGCTCTTTGGCCCCTTGAGTGTGGCTCTTCCACAAAATAGCACGGCCTGGGCGAGTCTATTTTGAAGAAGTGGCGTTAGAAGTTTAAGTTTAAAAAATTTGGCTCTCAAAAGAAATTTCAATCGTTGTACTGTTGATATTTGGCTCTGTTGACTAATGAGTTTGTCAACCACTGCCCCAAGGTATCCATTTCCACTACAGAGCAGGGCACAGGAGCAAGGTCTAAATGGGATGGCATTATGCTGATACACTGAATAAATCCGTATTACATATCACTGGCTGACTCAATCTCCCACCAAATATTTTCAAAGCTTCAATTCACATGTGGGCACTTACATTCATTCTTTTATTGATTCCTTTGAAAATATATATTAAGCACCATCTGTGGATGGATGAGAACTATTGGCATCATTCCCAAGATGGAGGCTTTTTGGGAGACTGGTCATTCCATTTCTAGTGCCTCTACAGGCTGACTGACTTCAGCTTGAGCTGCTCTGTGCAATAACTATAATCTCCATGGGTCTGAGATTGGGGATGGGTCCCCTCATCTTCCTGCAAATGAGGATTGGAGTTGTAGAGATGAAAAATGGGGTGCTTCTGCTGAAATCTTAAGATATCCTGACCTTACATCTATTGCATTAATAAGGAGGAAATGATATGCTGGTTGAATATTATCAGGTATTATCTCTCGGCTGTGATGTCCCTTGTATCCTCCAAAGACCCCTTTTCCTTGATTACTATATCCCAAGACCCACGTTCCCAGGTACTTTGGAGACATCTGCCATATCCCCCTTTTGTCTCCCCTCAGCATGGAAACCTGTCATCAATTGTCTCACCACTATCCTAGGTGTCCAGGTGTATGACTACCTTACTTCTGCTGACAGTCATCTGTAAAGGACACAGATGGCTACCCGGTGAAAGATAACCAACCAATGTCCAAGCTCAGAAAAAAAAAAAAAAGATTAATTCATTTGTTTTCCTTTTGGGTTATAAGAATAAATCATTACTCATTCAATAAATTGTTGAGCACCTTTATGTATACATAAACACTCTGTCTTTAGAAGCAGCTTCACTGTTAAAGGCATCTCTTCAGAGTATTTACTCTCCCCCTCCCCGCCCCCCTCCCCCCGTTTGCTTTTCAGAAACAGTGGGAGGGAGAAAGGGAGAGGTGAGGGGGAGAGAGGGAAACATCAACGATGAGAGAGAATTATTGATCAGCTACCCCCTGCACTGGGGATTAAACTCACAACCCTGGGCATGTGCCCTGACCAGGAATTGAACCGTGACCTCGTGGTTCATAGGTCGATACTCAACCACTGAGCAACGCCAGGCAGGCTGCCTGTCTTCTTATCCTATACCTTTTCCACTATAACAGGACATTTTTCTAAAATTACTTGTAAGGTTTGATATGTGTTGACTGTCATTTAGACTACCCTACATATGGAAAATAAGTAGACTTAACAAATACTTATAATTTGGGTTTTAAAAGTCCTACTCTTAAGTGAAAGGGAAAGGGTTGACTTTCTAAATTATACAAAATTTCTCCATCTTTGATCCATTTATTTCACTGGTTAACTGCTCATCTTCTTGCTTACCACAGACAATGATAAAACTGATAAGAACTTAAGCATACAGCCCTGCCTTGTGTGGCTGAGTTGGTTGGGCATCATCCCATGCACCAAAGGGTTCCCGGCTTGATCCTGGGCCAGGGGCATGCAAGTGGCAACCAATGGATGTTACACTCTCACATTGATGTCTCTCTCTCTCTCTAAAAATCAATAAAAACACTAAAATAAAGAACTTAACCTTACATAAAGAGTAATTATTCCCTAGTTAACATTTAGTAAAGATACTCTTATATAACATATATAACATATGAACTATAACATCACTTATACATAACAAGAAATTATTCTCCAGCTCTTGTTTAGTTGATATATTCTTGTTATATGCCTTTTTAAAAAAATAGCAGATACGATCTTCCAATGCTTGGTAATCTAAGCACAAGAAAATCTTAGATTTGGCCATCTTATCCAGGACGTACTGTTAAGAATTAACAAGTTTTCTCTTGCTTTTTAAATTTTTTGTACTCTGTTTATAATTTTAAAAAACAACAACACCCCAATGTCTATTCGGTAAGCATTTTTGTGAGTAAAATGATTTATTTAATAAATATAGTCTGACCATGCTGAGGGGAGATATTTTGTGATTCTATTTCTACAAAGAACTTCTGTCTATATGATAAAAAACACCCAGGAGATGATGTGCTTTGCTGAAATGCTTTGGTTTATGCCCATGAATTTGGTTTTTATTTTCTCTCAATGTGCTGTACAGTCTTCTGTATATTTTTCCACATTACTTCTAGGAAGGGCCCACATTTAAGTTTTTTTTATATCAGTCACAAGTGAATACTTTAAAATACAATTCTATGCTGTGATGTTAATGTAGTGAGGAGAAATTATTTTTCACAGTGTTTGAGACCATAAAATATAATTTAAGTCTTTTTGTTAAATAATTAAAGTGTACATTTAACATGAAACTCCTCTTTCTTTCCTCCCTCTCTCCATATTTAACACCATCTACACCAATCCATCCCTCACTGCCGGCCTCAGCAGCTGTTGTTCCTTTTTGTTCAACACATCAATCTGTGTACTTGGCCTCCCCTCTCCCATCTCTCTGTGGACTCTGCTTCATCAAATTTCCCCTTTTATGCCTTTGGCCTCATTTTCTCCCTGTCTGCTAGCCTGCTTTTTATAACTGAGCTTAAAATTCCCAACCTGATAACAAAATCAAATTATCCTAACCTGATAAAACGAATGATCTTTCTGCAAAAATGAACCCAAGAAGCAACAGAAAACGGTAGGTCAGTAACTACCAGAAGAATTAGGAAAAAAAATTAATTAAAAATAATTATTAACGATAGTAACTATATTTATTAGCCTTGCTAAACATCTAGCTATATTTAAGTGCCATCCTAAACATTTAATAAGTTTATCTTATTAAATCCTCAACAATAGCATGAGATAGGTATTATGATTGTTAACACCATTTTACAGAGAAGGAAATTAGGTTTAAAGAAATAAAGTAAGTTACCCGGCCAGCATGGCTCAGTGATTGAGCATTGACCTATCAACCAGGAGGTCATGGTTCGATTCCTGGGCAGGGCACATTACCAGATTGCAGACTTGATCCCCTGTAGGGGTGAGGGGGGGGGGGTGTAGGAGGCCAGAGATCAATGATTCTCTCTCATCATTGATGTTTCTCTCTCTCTCTCCCCCCCCCCCCTTCCTCTCTGAAATCAATACAAATAATATACTGGGGGGTGGGGGAGGAAGTTGCCTCGGGTTATATAGCTTTATTTATTTCACTTATTGGGAAAGAACCAGAATAGGACCCAAGTTTTAAGCATGTTTTCTCACTTGATCCAGACAATTTAATGAGTGAGAATTTTAAGGAATGAGAATTTCCTTTTTGTGACTTATGAACATAGAAAATAAGAAATTGCTTTCCAAGTTTCTTGGTAAAAGTAACTTAATCTTCCAAACCTATACTATACATGGATGCAAACATCTTAAAATTTAACAAATTGAACCCAAGATCATATTAAAAGATTAATGTTGCCTGACCCAAAAGAGTTCATTTTAGGGGAAATGGATATAAATAACATACACTGCCCTATAACTACGTAGGTCATTTCTATCAACATTAAAATATTTTCATCTAAAATCATACACAGAGAGGCTCACACTTATACGCACAAAGCTCCCTCTTGACACACCAATGCCCAACCTGTTCCCTTACCAGAGAGTTGCTATTCTTGCCATTTTTACTTTCCATCCTCACATGCTCTCTAGAACCCACTTGGATCAGGCTTTCACTCCACCAAGATGGCTCTTATCAAATTTAATGATCAATTTTCATTTTAACTAACAGCACTTGGCATGCTTTATCATTGTCCTTTTGGAAATGGTTTCTCCACTTAGCTTCCAAGACGCTACTCCCTTATGGTTCTCCTCTTACAGTTCTGGCTGCTCCTTCTGTCTCCTTTGCCGGCTCCTCTTCGTCTTCCTGACCTCTGAACAGTGGAGGGGACCTTGGACTCAGATACTAGAGTTCTTTTTTTCTCTGTCTATCTCATGATCTCATCCAGTCCTGGCTTTTTAATTTAATTTTTTCTTTGTTGATATAATTACAGATATCTCCCATTTTCCCCCTTTAATTTTTATTTTATTAAAGTAATATATACACATTTTGAAGAGTCAAATAGTACTTGTGAGATAATAGAAAAAAATATATATATTTGCCTATACCCCCAGTTCCTGGCACAGAGATCCAAAAACCCTTGTCATTTCCTAAGCGTTAAGAGCACTAGGAGCATCTTTTGTGCCTTGAGATGACTCTGAGTGATGGCTCCTGGAAGGGGGCTGGTAACCAGAAAGACTGAGCCATGATTAGAAGCTTGGAATTGTCATCCCCACCAGAGAGGGGAGGGGGCTAAAAACAGAGTTCATTATTGATGCCCATGGGAGAAAGCCTCCGTAAAAATGCCAATGGTGCAGGATTCAAAGAGCTTCTGGGTTGTCAGACACATCTGCACAGGAAGATGACATCAGAACTCCACGGGGACAGAAGCTCCTGCACTTGGGACCTGCCCAGATCTTGCCATCTGTATCTTTTCAACTGGCTGTCCATCTGTATCCTTTATCATATCTTTTGCTATACTGGTAAATGGAAGTAAGTGTTTCCCTGAGTTCCGTGACCCACTCTAGCATATTAATTGAACCCAAGGAAAGGTCATTGGAACCTCCGATGTATAGCCCATGGATGGGTCAGAAGCACAGGTGGGTTTGGGACTGGCGTCTGAGGTTGGGGGCAGGGAGCAGTCTTATGGGACTGATATCTTAACTTGTGGGATTTGACACTACCTTCCAGGTAGATAGTGTTAGACTTGAGTTAAATTGTAGGACACCTAGCTGGTGTCAGAAACTTGCTTGTTGTTGTGGGGAAAAAACCCTTCACATATTTGGTGACTACAAGTGTCAGAAGGACGTGTTCCTATGAAGGTAAAGGAGACACATAGGAAAGAAATAGTAGAGAAGAACTGGATTTCCCCCCTATATTGGAAGGAAAAGGTAGAGTTTCCCCCTTTTTAATACTAAAAAGGCTGTGAGAAAATAGAGGATTTCCCTTTCCTACCCCTCCTTACTTTCTTCACTCCTCCTCTCTAGAGGCACCTAATTTTTACTCTTTTACCTGTCTGCTCTGGCTTTTTGTGTCCTCTATCTCTTTGCCAATAATATGCACATGCTACCTTTAGATATTACCTATCGACTTCATATTACGATAGATGAGAATTTATTCTCTTATAGTGCCATTCCCTTTCCTACTATCCTTCATCTTCCGAATATAGTTATATTATAAGATTTGGTCAAATCAATATTTATATTGCTATATATGCAAATGTAATTTCCAGCAGAGCATCCATGTTGAAAAAGTGGAAACAGTCTACATAATAAAACTAGTGAAAATCACTCCTATGACAATAGGATGTTTTAGCAGAATCTCTATATATAAAAGGCTAATATGCAAAGTGTCCCTGCAGGAGTTCGATGGGGAGTTCTATCACTAGCTATGGTGTGCACTGACCACCAGGGGGCGGCGCGGAACAAAGGAAGGCTCTGGTGGGTGGACAGTGGTTGGCAGCCAGGGAAGAGAGGCCCCAGCCAGCAGCCGGAAGGAAGACCCTGGTCAGCAGCCGGAAGGCCCCAATCAGTCCTGATCGCCAGCCAGGCCTAGGGACCCTACCTGTGCATGAATTTCATGCCCTGGTCCTTTAGTATAGTTATAAATTTATAGTATAATAAGTGATCACTATTGGTAAGTTGTTGATTCCTGGGTAATGGAAATGAGATTTACTACCATTTAAAATTGACAGCTGCATCTCTGAAGTGGAGGTCCCCAATAGCCCTTGGTTCTGGAAGGGGGTTCTTTTTAATTGGGTAGATGGAAGGCAGGTAGGGGAAGGGTGTAGCTGGACACGTTGGGAGTTGTCAATGCTGCTCTTGTATAAGGAGTGTGAAGCTTGCCGGAAGAAAGTCAGCCAATTTTCCCAAAGACTCAGGAGCCCTCTGAGAAGGAAGTTATTGAAGCCTTGAGCACTTTCTTCAGGAAGGTCAATGTTACTACATCACCGCTGATTCCCTGAAGTAACACGGAGAGGGGAGCAAAGGATACCAGGGGCTTACCCAGGAGAAATTCACCATGAAGGAGAGAGAAGCCTGGTCTGCTTAACTGGGCTTAACATTGCTGGCTGGGAGGACAAGCGCAGGGAATATAAATTTTACCCTAGCATCACAGGTGTGTCCCAGAAAAAAGAGGCCTTGGCATTTTTTTAAACATTGGAATTGCAGACTATCCGAGCACTTAAGTTTTAAGAGCTCCATCTTGTGAACAGTCTTTGCTATAGCAGGTCTTCTGTGTTTCAACAGTGACACCTTGTGGGGCAGAGGTAGGAGAGACTGGGGTCTATGAGGGCTATAGCAGTTTTCCATCTTTCATTTTTCCAGATGTATATACCTACGTGTGTGTGTGTGTGTGTGTGTGTGTGTGTGTGTGTGTATAATTGACAAGTAAAATTGTAGTTTAAGTGTACAATGTGATATTTGATATACGTATACAGTTAGATTCCCACTATTGAGTTAGTCCATCCATCATTTTGTTTTGTGAGAACACTAAAGTTCTACTCTCTCATAAATTTTCAGTTATACAATACAGTACTTGAACTATATTCACCACGTTATCATTAGATCCTCAGACCTTACTCATCTTATAACTGAAAGTTTGTAATCGTTTACCAACTTCTCCCTAATTTCCCTATCCCTAATCCCCTGGAAATCACCATTCTGCTCTCTGTTTAGATGAGTTAGACTTTTCCCCCACATATAAGTGATACTATGCAGTATTTGTCTTTCTCTGTCTGGTTTTTATAACTTTGAGATAATGCTCTCCAGATTCATCTATGTTGTTAGAAATGGCAGGATTACCTTCTTTGTTGTTGTTGTTAATCCTCACCTGAGGATATTTTTTTCCGTTGATTTTTAGAGTGAGTGGAAGGGGGGAAAAGAAGGGGGGCAGGGAGAGAGAGATGTAAGAGAGACATATCGATTAGTTGCCTTCTGCATGCTCATCAACCTGGGCGGGTATGAAACCTGCAACCTTGACCAGAAATCAAACTCGAGACCCTCTGTGCCACGAGCCAGCACTCTAACCACTTAGCAACACCAGCCAGGGCAGGGTTACCTTTTTATGAATGTACTAGAGGCTCGGTGCATGAAATTCATGCATGGGGGGTAGGGTTGACCCTCAGCCCAGCCTGCACCCTCTCCAATCTGGGACCCCTTGAGGGATGTCCGACTGCCCATTTAGGCAGTTGGACATTCCTCTCACAATCCAGGACTGCTGACTCCCAACTGCTCGCCTGCCTGCCTTCCTGATTGCCCCTACTGCTTCTGCCTGCCAGCCTGATCACCCTCTAACCACTCCCCTGCCAGCCTGATTGATGCCTAACTGCTCCCCTGCCAGCCTGATTGCCCCTAACTGCCCTCCCCTGCCGGCCTGGTCACCCCTAACTGCCCTTCCCTCCTGGCCTGATCGCCCCCAACTGCCCTCCCTTGCAGGCCTGGTACCCCCCAACTGCTCTCCCCTCCTGGCCTGATCGACCACAACTGCCCTCCCTTGCAGGCCTGGTCCCTCCCAACTGCCCTCCCCTGCTGGCCATCTTGTGGTGGCCATCTTGTGTCCACATGGGGGCAGCCATCTTTGACCATACAGGGGCAGCCATCTTGTGTGTTGGAGTGACAGTCAATTTACATATTAGTCTTTTATTAGATAGGATAATATTCCATTAAATGTCTATGTAGATGTAGATATATATTACATATTCATCCATCAACAGACACTAAGTTGTTTCCATATCTTGGCTATTGTGAATAATCCTGCAATGAACATGGGGGTACAGATCTCTTTGAGATTATGATTTCATTACTTTAGATATATACTCAGAAGTAGGATTGCTGAATCATATAGTAGGTCTATTTTTAATTTCTTGAGGAACCTCCATAGTGTTTTCCAAAGTGGCTGTACTAGTTTACATTCCCACCAACAGTGCACAATGGTTTTTGCTCCATATCCTCACTAGCATTTGAAATCTCTTTATAATAGCCATTTTAACAGGTGTGGAACAATATCTCATTGTTTTGATTTGTGCTTCTCTGATATGGGTGAGCACTTTTTCATATACCTGTTGGCCATTTGTATGTCTTCTTTGGAAAAATGTTTATTCAGATGTTTCCCCCATTTTTTAATGTTTTCTTTGGGGTGGGCTACTGAGATGTATGAATTTCTTGCAGTTTTTGGATATTAACTCCTTATTGGATATGTGGTTTGAAAATATTTTCTCCCATTCTATAGGTTGCCTTTTCATTTAAAAAAAAAATATGTTTTATTGATTTCAGAGAGAAAGGGAGAGGGAGAGAGAGAGAAACATCAACAATGAGAGAGAATCATTGATTGGCTGCCTTCTGCACACCTCCTACTGGGGATGGAGCCCGCAACCTGGGCATGTGCCCTTGACCGGAATTGAACCTGGGACCCTTCAGGCTGCAGGCTGACACTCTATCCACTGAGCCAAACCAGCTAGTGTGGTTGCCTTTTCATTTTGTTGATGATTTCTTTTGCTGTGTTGAAGTTCTTTGGTTTGATGTAGTCCAGTGGTTTATTTTTGCTTTTGTTGCCTTTGCTCTTGGTGTCAAATCCAAAAAAATCACTGCAAAGACCAATGTGAAGGAGCTAACCCCTATGTTTTCTCCTAGGAGTTTTATGGTTTCAGGTATTACAGTCTTGAACCATTTTTAAAAAAATATATTTTATTGAGTTTTTACAGAGAGGAAGAGAGAGGGATAGAGAGTTAGAAACATCGATGAGAGAGAAACATCAATCAGCTGCCTCTTGCACACCCCCTACTGGGGATGTGCCCACAACCAAGGTATATGCCCTTGACCGGAATCGAACCTGGGACCCTTGAGTCCGCAGGCCGAAGCTCTATCCACTGAGCCAAACCAGTTTCGGCAGTCTTGAACCATTTTGAGTTGATGTTTGTATATGGTATAAGATAGGAGCCCAGCTTCTTTTTCTTTCATATATATATATATATATATATATATATATATATATATATATATATAATTGATTTTTTACAGAGAGGAAGAGAGAGGGATAGAGAGTCAGAGACATCGATGAGAGAGAAACATCGATCAGCTGCCTCCTGCACACCCCCTACTGGGGATGTGCCCGCAACCAAGGTACATGCCCTTGACCGGAATCGAACCCGGGACCCTTGAGTCCACAGGCCGACGCTCTATCCACTGAGCCAAACCGGTTTCGGCTTCTTTTTCTTTTTTTCCTGCATGTGGACATTCACTTTTCCCAGCACCACTTAATGAAGACACTATCCTGTTTTCACAGCACCACTGTTGAAGAAACTATTCTGTTCCATTATCTATGTATCTGTCTTTATACCACACTGTTTTGATTACTATAGTTTTGTAATATATTCAGAGTGATACCTCCAGCTTTGTTTTTTCTCCAGATTTTTTTTTTTTTCTATTTGGGGTCTTTTGTGGTTTTATACAAATAGCAGGATTGTTTTTCTATTTCTGTGAAAATATCGTTGGAATTTTGATAGGGATTGTATTGAATTTATAGATGGCTCTGAGTAGTATGAACATTATTGATTTTAGAGAGAGAAACATTGATTTGTTGTTCCACTTATTTATGCATTCATTGGTTAATTCTTTTTTAAAAAAATATTTTATTGATTTTTCACAGAGAGGAAGGGAGATAGTTAGAAACATTGATGAGAGAGAAACATCGATCAGCTGCCTCCTGCCCACCCCCTACTGGGGATGTGCCCGCAACCAAGGTACATGCCCTTGACCAGAATCGAACCCGGGACCCTTCAGTCCGCAGGCTGACGCTCTATCCACTGAGCCAAACCGGTTTCTGCCATTGGTTAATTCTTATATGTGCCCTGAACAGGGATAAAATCCACAACCTTGGCATATTGGGACAATGCTCTAACCAACTGAATTACACAGCCAGGGTCTAGAATGGACATTTTAACAACACTAACTCTTCCAATCTCGGTATCTTGTTCAATTTCTTTCATCAATGTTTTATAGTTGTTAGTATACAGATCTTTCACCTACTTGGTTAAATTTATTTCTAAGTATTTTATTGTTTTTGATGCTATTGTAAATAGCATTGTTTTCTTATTTCCTCTTTGATAGTTCATTGTTTGATAGTTCATAGAAATCCAACAGATTTTTATAAATTGGTTTTGTAACTGTACTGAATTTGTCCATCTTTTATTCTTTTTTGTTGTTATTAATCCTCAGCCAAGGATATTTTTCCATTGATTTCGAGAGAGTGGAAGAGAGAGGGAGAGACAGAGAGAAACATCCATACGAGAGACACACATCGATTGGTTGCCTCTTGCACACACCCCGACCAGGGCTGGGGAAACTGCAACCGAGGTACATGCCCTTGACCGGAATCGAACCTGGGACCCTTCAGTCCACAGGCCAACGCTCTATCCACTGGGCAAAACCAGCTAGGGCCATCTTTTATTCTGAAAGCCAGTTATAAACAGGATTGATCTTCTGGACTCTTCCTAAGCCTACATGGAAGGACACACACACACAGTACACACGATGTACTAGATGACTTTTTCCTTAGTGTAATGGCAAAGTCCTCAAGAAATTCTAGTTCTTAATTTCTCCCCCCTAATCTTAGACACCAATCTCTCTGCAACAATGCTTCATTCTCATCTCTCAAAGGAAGCCTTCATTCATTCTTTGGAACAACCCACTCCTTCAAGATGGATTGTACTGTACTCCCAGCAGTTATTTCCTCAAATTTTGGAGACTGTGCTGAACAGTATGCTTCCCATGAGTGAATACCGCTCTCAGTACTACTGACATTTTAGACCGAATAAGTTTTTGTTGTGGAGGAGTGTCTTATTCACTGTAGGTAGCATTCCTGGCCTCTACCCACTAGATGCCAGTAGCAAAACTCTATTTTGAAACTCAAAGCTGTTTCCAGCAGGGTTCTGTTCTTCCAAAGAGGCAATCATTTCTATTGGTTCAATCAGTGGGGGTAAGGATGGGCCTACCAGAACTAGAGATTATCAGGGAGGAAAATCTTCGAATTTAATATCCCCCCTAAATATTACACTGAGAATACATTCTAAGAACATCATGTATGAAGTTTGAGTACACGGATGGAAAAGCAATGTTACCACAAGCAAGTTTGGAAGCATGAAACTCATTTTTGGAATGTATCACTGGTGCTCCCCAATATCCAGTTCTCCCTTCCTTCCAGGGCACATAGAAGACTAGACTTCCTGGTCCCGCTGCAGTTTGATGGGGCCAGGCGAGAGATGTAGCCTGTGAAACGTGAGAGGATGGGAGAGGGTCGAGGCAGTGAAAAGCTGCTGTGTGGTGCTATAGAGTTCCTTTTTCCTTTGAATATGGAGTCTCATGTTGAGATGGCTGAGCTAAAAGATCAATTAGTCTGGTTTATTGAGATATTGCTTAAAGTACAGTTACCCTGGGCAGTTGCCTTGACTTTGTGTGAGCAAGAAACAACTGTTTATTATGTGAAGACACTGCAATTTTGCAATTGTTTATTACCAGAGCACAAGCTAGACTATTTCAATATAACATCCTCTTTCGGCCACTGGCCTATTTCCTAATTAATGAAGGTAACTGTGATTAGGAAAGGTGAGGTGTTTTACTAGAAGAAATCTTTTTTTTTTATTTTTACAAATAATAAAATAATTACTCATTGCAATGTATTTACTGAGTGCTTAGAATGTGCCAAGTACTGGACATATAACAGTATATTAAACACACAATTTTTGCCCTCATGGAGCTTATATTCTAGTAGGAAAGTCAGCAAAAAAGTAAATCAACAAACAACATACTTGCGAGTTAGGATAAGTTTATGAAGGAAATAAACAATGGCTGAGTTAAATATTAACAAATGGGGAGTCTACTTGATTGAACCCTTTTCTTCCCTTTCCTATCCTGTTTATCAGTAAATTCTTCAACGTTTAACTCAAAAATACATCAACGTGGTTCACTCCTGCTAATGTTAGCTTTCACGATCTCCTACCTGGATTTTTGAAATGGTCTCATGATTTGCCTCCCAGGTTCCATCTTGTCTTCCTCTGAATGCATTCGCTACACAGTAGCTCTTTTATTTTAACCTACAATATTTTAATTAAAATAAAAATTTAAAAATTGTGATAAAAATAAACGTATATAGCAAAAGTAGTATGTATGCTGTAAAAATTACATGAAAAAATAGGCAAAAATAAAATACACATTTCCACTTTCAAAGATTATAACTGCTAACACCTTGGGGCATAATGCTAGATCTTTTCTTTTATAGCACCTAAAAGCACTGCATTTTGTAATCAAAATGAGATATTGTAACATATAAAGGGGCGGGCAAAAATAGGTTTACAGTTGTATGGGAAAGTTTATTCTTGTATTATTATTTATGAGTCATTGTATTATCTGTTTGTATTAGAACTGTTCTGTGGCTTGTTATTCCCAGTTAATGATCTCCACCTTCCATGGCAATACATTTTCAGCATACACTCAGTCCATTTACATTAAAATTTCCTCAAGGGTCCTGAAAAATGCATTTTATAGGTGGCCTGTTCAAACTAGAATTTAATCCAGACTCTGTGTTCCTTAAAATTCTTTTCATAGAGTAGTGGCTTTATTCATAACAATAAATTATTGAAGAGATGGGGCCAGTTATCCTGCAGAATGTTTCACCTTCTGGATTTGTTTGGTTATTTCCTAGGGTGTCATTTACTTTGCTCCAATAGATGATACTGTGTACTTCATACTACATCTCATCAAGAGACACAATATCAGAGTGATGCATAGGATGGCCTTTTAAAATTGTATAATGTCACTATTGCTTAAATGCCATTTATAGCTTTCTTTGCTTTATTCTACAATACAAATTCTTTAACTTGGCATACAAGGTTCTGAAGGATTTAATGCTTGCTTATGTTAGGTCTGATTCAGCCTTTTTGCTTTATGGAATAGGGACGGAGGTCATTTCTTCCATCTGAGAGGAGATATCAAGATCATAAGGGGATGGAATTTAATTGTAGTTGGCTGAAACACTGCATAGATTCCTCATGGTTGGAATAAGGGGTGGCAATAGCATGATTTCCCCAAGACTGGTTTGTGAAGGCTCGAAAGCGGTCCTGAAGGAAAGATGAAAAAAGAAGCAGAATACATGAAACAAAAATGAGGATGAGGAATAGGAATGTTAATGGTCCTAGGAAGGGAAGCAGCCAGGTATACCAATTTATATTTTTTAGCCAGTAGTCCCATGAAGTTGATTGACGTTCTCTAATCTTTGTGGCCCTTTCTGCTAATTTTTGGGTGGCATCCCTAAGTAGGCCAGACTGATTGACATCTTCCAGAAAGAGGCATAGATTCACTTTCTCCGCAGTTAGGAGGTCTAGTCCTCTCTGATTTTGGAGGGTGACAGTCGCTAGTGAGTTTATCTAATCCTGAATTTGAACTAAACTTTTGGCAATGTCATCTAGGCTTTCCTGTAGGTCCTGAGATAGACGTTCAAAAGATGATAGAGCAGTGGTTAAATCCCCTATGCCAATCCCAACACCTGCTGAGATACTGGGGGTTATGAGGAGAGGGATTATCTAGACTGCCCTTTTGTGTTAGATGTTATGGGTTACGGGGACAGGTGAAGACTGAATATTGGGTGAGAGAGAGACTAGAGTACAGGTTCCTGTCCAGTTGATTGTCCCTTTTTTGAGTAGAACTTGATCTCCTGTTAAGAAGGGATGTAGAAAAAAAATCCCTAACACATGCCAAAATCATTAATTACAGCAGTGTTTGATTAGGATGCTGGGTGGAGTTTGCTGAGGTAAGCCCAGGATGAGCTGTCACTGCCTACAGCTTTCAGAGTAGCAGACTCAGTGTGACTGAAGCCAGGAACCCTCCTGGGTTTCAGCACCACATGTTAGGGTCCCAGAAGGAATGCATGAGGCCAAAAGTGGTAAAGAATTATATATTTACTAGAGGCCCAGTGCACGAAATTCATGCACTCGGGGTGGAGGGGTGGTCTCTCAGCCTGGCCTGCACCCTCTTGCAGTCCCGGAGCCCTTGGAGGATGTCTGACTGATGGCTTAGGCCCATGGAGAGTGGGCCTAAGCCGTCAGTCAGACATCCTTAGCATTGCCATAGAGGCGGGAGTGGCTCCTGCCATTACTCTCACCAGCCATGAGCCCAGCTCAGGGCTTCTGGCTGAGCTGTGCTCCCCCTGTGGGAGTGCACTGACCACCAGGGGCAGCTCCTGTGTTGAGCGTCTGCCCCCTGGTGGTCAGTGCACGTCATAGCGACCCATGGTTCCCTCCTTCAGTCGATTTGCATATTAGCCTTTTATTATATAGGATTAGGTCATCTGGAAAACCAGATGGGCTGAGCCCCAAAATGGCACCAGCCTACAGGGATGGGGAGGCAGAGATTTCAAAGGACTCTAAGGGGGCTTTTTCAGCTGGGAATTCTCTGGGCAGGTCCAGATCTTGGGCAAACCCGAGGGGAAAATTACTGGTCTTAGCAAATTAAGGTGGTGTAAGCTAAAGGAAATGTCAGTTGCAAAATGATCTAAAAGTTAGTTTCCCACAGGGAGAGGGTATCGATTTGATTATTTGATCAGACCTAACAGCTTACTCTTCCAACTTTATTTCATTCCATTCTTTACTTGCTTTTTAAGTTTTCCCCACAGTGTTGGCTTCACCTCCCTGCACCTGGGAAGTGCTACCTCCGAGGGCCTCTGACCTTGCTGCCCCTTGCTCTGGGAAGCTCTCCCTTGCCATTTCCCCCTTCTTCCAATGCCAAGGCATCTTATCAAACTGGTCATTTTACCTTCGCCTTCTCAGGAAAGCCTTCTCTAATTCATCTTGTTTAAATTAGGTTCTTCCAAGGGATCCTACTATCCCGCATCCCAAGAACGCTGATTTTTGTTCCATGAAACTTTTTTTTTTTTTTGTCACTTTAGTATTTGAGTCCTTACCTGAAAGTGTGAATGGTAGGGACCTCGCTTCCTAGGCTTACCGTGCACTCAATACTTGTGCACAGCAGCCGGGCATGAAGTACCATAGGTCTTGCCCAGGTCGCCCCAAACTGTCGCGGGTGACAGTAACAGGACCTCCCCGAGTTGTCTGAGCGAAGGAATGAATGGTTACTTTCACACGAAAGCGTCTGTCCGCCCGTCGCGGCGGCAAGGAAGCCCTGGATTCCACCCGAGAAGAAAGCCCAGATTTCCTCGCGCAGCCCAGGCCCGCTTGGGCCCAGGTGAGCTGAGCCACCGCCCAGGCGCCCTCACGTGATCGCGCGCGGCGCGCGGACGGCGCCTGCGCGCGACCTCCCGGAAGTGGCCGGACCGAAGCGCCAGCGGAGCGCGCCCGTCCGTCAAACCGGTGGGTCCGCCAGTCCGCCAACCCGGTACCCGGCGCTCCTCAGCACCCGCCGCTGTCCCGCAGTTTCTTTGGCCGGAGCGGCGACGGAGGAGCTCGCCATGGCGACGTTCATCTCGGTGCAGCTGAAAAAGACCTCGGAGGTGGACCTGGCCAAGCCGCTGGTGAAGTTCATCCAGCAGACGTACCCGAGCGGCGGGGAGGAGCAGGCCCAGTACTGCCGCGCGGCCGAGGAGCTCAGCAAGCTGCGCCGCGCCGCGCTCGGCCGCCCGCTGGACAAGCACGAGGGCGCGCTGGAGACGCTCTTGAGGTGGGCCTGGGGCCGGGCTCGGGCCGTCCGCAGCCTGCCGCCCCCTTCCTTCCTCCTCCTTTCCCACTTCCCTCCCTCACACCCTGGGCCCAGACCCGGCCGCCCCGCTGGCCTGCTGGGGCGCGTAGGTGTGGTCTGCATTCCTTCCTGGTGAGCAGGAGCCGCCCCGCTGGCTGCGGCTGGCTCGGCCCGGGCTCGGGGGATCGGTCCTGCCGGTTCGCCGCAGCCCTCGGTCCTCCCGGCTCGGAGGATCGGGTATCTCGGAGGAACCGTCTGCCACGTCCTGATCGATCTCTCTTGCCACATTTTACACAGAACTAGTTTTCTTTCCATTTTTTTTTTTTTTGTTTTGTTTTGTTTTGGTGGGGAGGAATGTCTTGAACTAAGACTCTCCTCCCCCCACCCCCCTTTTTTTGTATTTCTTGGCCAGATTTCAATTTCAAAATAGAGGTTGCTTGAGGGATGTAGGAGCATTGGGACCCTGTGGACAAATGTCTGTTACTTATTACATTGTCCACTTGAAATGAGCCATCTTCCCAAGTTCATCATAATCAAATGACAGATGGAAAATTCCAAAGGTTAGGAGCTACCGTTCTTTGAAATTACACGTGAGTGGCGTAATAGAAGGTGCAGGAGAAATGGCTTAGAATCACTTTGTTCACAAGCAGGTATGCACATCATGGAGTAAATTTGTTATTTTACAAATGCTTATTGAGCTTGTGCTATCTTTAACGAGAGCTCTTTTTCTGGGACTCTTTGCAGTTAGGAAAACGGAACATTTCTAGGGCACTTGAAAGTTAAAACATTTCTTTTCGCCTAATCTCATTTTCTACATGTAACATAGTCTCCTTGTTTAACAGGGCAAACACATCTGTATTAGGTTGTAAGTACAAGCCCAGGTTAAACCAGCTTATTTGTTCTGGTAACTGAGAAGTTCAGTAATATTTGCTTCCTTAGCTTTAAGGGAACATAGCATCTTGCCTCCATGTTGATTCCTTCGTAGCTGAGCTTTGTTCCCGTATTGGGAGCGATGGCCACCCGTGGGTCTACTGTAATTACAGAGTCATTACACTCAGGATCGAACATACGAGAGTGCCCTTTCTCCTTAGCCCTGGTGGAAGGCCATGGGAAGCCTCTGTTTGAGTTGGCGTGTGCCCATTTATGATGGTGGTTAAATGCGCTAATTTAATTGCCAGTCACTCAGCTGGTTTAACTTCTCCATCCCCCACGGATCAAAGCAATAGAGAATGAGGAAGACCTGGTTCCCCCAAAAGGAAGATACTGAATAGATTGCTTAGATCAGTGGTCGGCAAACTCATTAGTCAACAGAGCCCAATATCAACAGTACAACGATTGAAAAATTTCTTTTGAGAGCCAAATTTTAAACTTAAACTTCTTCTAACGCCACTTCTTCAAAATAGACTTGCCCCGGCCGTGGTATTTTGTGGAAGAGCCACACTCAAGGGGCCAAAGAGCCGCGTGTGGCTCGCGAGCCGCAGTTTGCCAACCACGGGCTTAGATGATGATCTCTTGGTGTCAGTTTTAAAGATAAGACTGTTGGGCTGTAACGATCATTAATTTGATACTTAGTATGAGCATTAAAAAAAAAAAGTTAATGCCATAGTTGGTTTGGCTCAGTGGATAGAGCGTCGGCCTGCGGACTGAAGGGTCCCAGGTTCGATTCCAGTCAAGGGCATATGCCTGGGTTGCAGGCTCGGTCCCCAGTGAGGGGTGTGCAGGAGGCAGCTGATCGATGCTTCTCTCTCATCATTGATGTTTCTATCTCTCTCTCCCCCTCTTCCCTTCCTCTCTGAAATGGATAAAAAATTAATAAAAAAAGTTAACCTAGGAATACTTAGGCATCTTTTAGAATTAACAAACTTTAACAAAAATTTTCCAAAGCAATTTTTATGTAGACATGAATAGCATTCAGTGCGGGTTTTCCATTAGTAATATTTAAAAAACATGGGTATAATGAACACTATGATAACAATCTTCTTGAATAGAGTGTTGGTTTTGGTACCAACCCTTAAGGAGCTTGGAGTTTTCAGTGACAATTGATGCACGGATTTAAGACTAACAGACAAGAAAGAATGAATAGTGGATTGTGGTACGGAGAGGGTTCTGGTGTGAACTTTAAACTTTCATTCATTTGTTTATCCCTTTATTCTTTTCCCAGGCATAAATGTGAAAACTGTTCCTAGGTATAGGGCTGTTGCACAAATAGCCTCTTTGAAACTAATCATGTTTCTTCAGTCTCCTTTGTATTATCCTCTCCTCGCTCACTTATTATCAACTACTTTTTTTTCCCCTTCTCACTTCTTACTCTTCTAGTGGGGTTAGGATAAGTTAATAGATATACTACAGACTTACATTTTATAATGGAGGGCTGTACAAAAGTTTTTTGGGTATATATCTGTAAAAATCAAACATTTGTGAGATATGTGTTCCAATCAAACAAAATATCGTTTAATAATTATGTTGGATAATTGTGTAAATAACATTAATTTACATATTTTTAACTTAATGAACTTTAAAATACAATTTTCAAAAAGGAGGGGTTAAGCTAATTCCTAAAGAATAGAAGCTAGCTTGATTAGTACTGGTACACTGCTCTACAAATAGGTCCAGTGATGGAGCTGCCTTTTTATTATTACTAACATGGAGATATTCCCGTAAAATTTCCTAAAATACACATGTATTAGGTTGAGAATGAGTGTCATCCTGTATAAAGTGGCTTTAACTAAAAATTGATTAGAAGAGCCTTGATAAATGGTGAACTTTAGGGTGATCAGATGGGAATCCTGTATTATAATTTTTTTTTTTGGGGGGGGGAGAGGAAGCTCCAGTGTTCATGTCTTTTGTGGTGATTAGTATTTTTAGAGAGAAAGCTTGTGGTCTCTTTCCATGAAAAAGTTTGGTTGTCAGCTTTCTGAAATTTTATTGGGGAATTGGATGTTGGGGATCTCAACAATCATGTATGCAGTCTTTTATACCATCTGTTTTTAGTGTGGCACCTGTATCAGCTTTGGATTCAGCTGCATGTGGTAGATCTCAAGTCATCAGGGAATTAAATTATGATTTTATTCCTGTGTAAACAGTTGGTAGAGAGGTAGTTCTGATAGTCCAGGGCTGGTTTAGTGGTTCTGTGAAGTTCATCAGGCTCAGGCTCAGGCTCCATCCAGCTTTCCACTCTATACAACCTAGAATCCTTTTCCTCAGGGTCCAGATAGCAGTCATACCCAAGTTTAATATAGCAGGAAGGGAGAAAGGAGATAGTGGGGAAACTGCCCCACAATACCCTGCTCATATGTAATTGGCCATTATGTATGTCTACATCTCATGGAAGGATAGGATAAGAAAAGGAATTTTTATTAAAGGCAGCTGCATACCCAGCTAAAATTTGGGTTTTGTTAGTAAGGAAGAAGGAGAGAGAATGATGTTGACAGCATTCCTAACCAAAGCTTCTCAATACCCATCCTCTCCACTTAGCTGTGCTTGATATCCCTAACATTTCCTGTAAGCCTACTCTCCAAATAGAGGATCAAGAGTAGTCAAAGGGCCGAAACCGGTTTGGCTCAGTGGATAGAGCGTCGGTCTGTGGACTGGAAGGTCCCGGGTTCGATTCCAGTCAAGGGCATGTACAATGGTTGCGGGCACATCCCCCAGTGGGGGGTGTGCAGGAGGCAGCTGGTCGATGTCTCTCTCTCATCGATGTTTCTAGCTCTCTATCTCTCTGTCCTTCCTCTCTGTGAAAAATCAATAAAATATATTTAAAAAAAAAAAAAAAAAAGAGTAGTCAAAGGTTTCAGAGATTTTTCCACTGCACTTTCTCTTCCCAGCTTCATATTGAAATGCTATCTTCAGTGGTACCTCATGTTTCTTAATTCAGATTCTTGTTGGCTTCTCTGACATGATTTGACTTATATTTTGTTAGCTCCCTGCCCTCCAGGCAGTTAGATTTTCAGCTTTATCTGCTTCATTCACTTTTTACCTTTTACAAAATTTCACTGAAACCTCTTGTATGCTGTTGTGCCCTTTCCCATTCTTCTTTGTGCATTTACATCTTTTTAATTTAATTAATTTATTTTTTTTAAAAATATATTTTATTGATTTTTTACAGAGAGGAAGGGAGAGGGATAGAGAGCTAGAAATATCAATGAGAGAGAAACATCGATCAGTTGCCTCCTGCACACTCCCCACTGGGGATGTGCCCGCAATCAAGGTACATGCCCTTGACCGGAATCGAACCTGGGACCCTTCAGTCCGCAGGCCGACGCTCCATCCACTGAGCCAAACCAGCCAGGGCTCTTTTTAATTTTAATTAATTTTTTAGCCCTAGCCAGTTTGGCTCAATGGATAGAGTGTCAGCCTGTGGACTGAAGGGTCCCGGGTTTGATTCTGGTCAAGGGCACATGCCCAGGTTGCTGGCTCGATCCCCAGTGTGGGGCGTGCAGGAGGCAGCCTATCAATGATTCTCTCTCATCATTGATGTTTCTATCTCTCTCTTCCTCTCTGAAATCAATCCTACCTAATAAAATAGTAATATGCAAATTGACCGCACCTTCGCTATGCCCAAGCCATGCCCACCAGCCAATCAGGGCGAGTATGCAAATTACCCAACAAAGATGGCGGTTAATTTGCATATGCTGAGAGAGGGAGGAGTGAAGACTGAAGACAACTTAGAAGGAAGAGGGAGGAAAAGCAGAAAGCAAGGTGGCTGCCAGAGGGAAAGCCCAGGTGGAGTGGGGTGGAACGGGGCGGAGCAGGGCGGGTGGCAGTGGCGAGCGGGTGCAGGCACGGTGGCTGCAAAGGCGGCGGCAGCGGCAGTGCATGCGGCCGCAACAGCCGCTTGCAGGATTTTCCTGCAAATGGGCTACTAGTAAAATATATTTAAAAAAAGAAACCACAACACTAAAAAAAAAAAAAAAAAAAAAATTTAGTGGCATTTTGGGAGAGAGCGGAAAAGGGTGTTTTTTTCAGATCTCTTTGTTTAAGTGAATAGGGTATCTGCATTTTCAACTCTCCACAGTGGTTGCATCAATATCCATTTCCAGTAGCAGGTATATGTGAGTTTTTTATTCTTCCACGTCCATCCTAATATTCACTGATTAATAATTCAAATTAATTGTTTTTTTTGCTATACTGATGGATGAGAGATGATAGTACCTTGTTTTAGGTCGCAGTGCCCTGATTTCTCAGAGGTCCAGCATCTTATATTTACTGGTCACTTTAGTTTCTTTTTCTGTGAATTGCCTGTTTTTGTTTTTTTCTCTGCTCATTTTCTAAGTTGCTAGTTTTTTCCTTACTAATTTTTAGGAGTTATTTACCTTTTCTGGCTATCCCTTCCCCTTATGTATATTGCAAATATATATCTGTTTCTTGTCTCTTAATTGTATTTAGGTTGTCTTTAGTCACACAGAAGTTCTTGCAATATGTATTATTCTTATAATCTGTTTTTACAATTTTTTTTCTTGTTCCTAATGTTGTGAATGTGTTATATATGATTTTGCCCCTTGATCAGATTTGTTAATTTTTTTAAAAAAATATTTTTATTGATTTCAGAGAGAAAGGGAGAGGGAGAGAGAGATAGAAACATCATTGATGAGAGAAAATCATTGATTGGCTGCCCCCCTGCAAACCCTATACTGGAGATCGTCTGCAACCTGGGCATGTGCCCTGACCGAGAATCAAACCACGACCTCCAATGTGACTTCCTGGTTCACAGGTTGATGCTCAACCACTGAGCGATCTCTTTTTAAACACTAAGTCTAGTTTTATTTTAGGACTGTATGTTTTTTTCTGAGTCTGCTTTTGGCTGTATCCAGTTGGTTTTGATATATAGTATTCTCATTGATGTTTTTAATAATTTGTAATTTTTAGTTCTGTTTTCATTAACGTGAATCATTTATATAGATTTTGTAAATTTCTAAATAGATTTGTCATTTTTTTGTGGTTTAAAATTTAGTTTTGTTGTATTATGGAAATAACTTTTTTATTTGAAAAATAAAGTTGATGGAACTAGACTCACGATTTCTGAAGTTTTTTTCAAGGGCTAGTGCTTAATAGATCAGGAAAGAAAATATTGCAGTTCCATTTTGCTCACATTCTGATTGTTGGTTTGGGGGTGAAGATGCTGAGATAATGTTAGCACTAATGATGTTAGTGTGTTAATCAAATAATGTGGAGGATGCAAAGATATACACACACCTTATCCCTCTTACATCTTTGTTTTTCTCCATAGTACTTATCACTACCTACTATACTATATTTTACCCTATGTTGTTTGTCTCCCACCCTCACCCCCAAGAGTTTTAGAACATTCCAATTTCCTAAAACTCTGTTTGTTGCATAGTAAGCTCTTAGTATATATTTGTTGGATGGATGAATGAGGAAAGGCTTCTTTGATGACATGTCAGCCTAGATAAGAAAGATGGGAAATTGTGGTGGGGAAAGTTTCCAGGTACAGAGGGAAAAAAAAAAAAAAGTAAAAAAATGTGTGAAAGCTTAGGGCCAAGAGAGAGCACAGACTTTAGTGACTATAATGCATAGGGAATATTCTGAGATGAGGCTTTGAGAGTGTTGAATGATGGCCAGGTAATGCCAGACCTTGTCACATTTTTGGATATAGTTTTAAAAATAATGGGACTTCGTTATAGGTTTGAGCACTTAATACTTCAGTGTTTGTTTCCTAAGTACAAGAGTACTCTCCTATATAATAACCACAGTACAACTTTCAAAACCAGGAAATTAACATTGATTGAATATTACCATTTAATTCATAGAATTCAATAAAATTTTGTTTATTCTCCCAGTAATGTTTATAGATTCAGGATCCTGCATTGCTTTTCATTGTTATCTCTCTAGTTAGTTCTCTAATCTGGAACAGTTCCTCAATTTTTCCTTGTCTTTCGCAGCCTTGACATTTTTGAAGAGTACAGGGTAGTTACTTTGTAGAATGTTGCTCAGTAGGGATTTGTCTCATATTTTCTCCTGATCCATGCATTTTGGGCAGTAGTACCACCAAAGTGATGCTGTGTTCTTTTTAGTGTATATCAGGAAGAACACTATTTGATTTGTCCTGTTGCTGGTAATGTTAACTTTCATCACTTGATTAAGATGGTATTTCCCAGGTTTCTTAACCTTACAATTAATAAATGTGTTGTATTAATTAGTAAGTATTTTGTGGGAAGATACTTTGAGACTATGTATGCAATATCCTATTTCCATCAAACTTTTGTTTTAGTATCCATTGATGACTCTTACCTGAATCAGGCATTATATTCTGAAAGGTGTCAAATGATGATTTTCCTAACTCCATTAGTTCTTCTACATTTATTATTTGGCATTGTACAGTAGGTTAGAGCTTTTCCTGTTCATTTGTTCATATTATATACTTCAGAATAATGTTCTTATTTTCCTGAATGGGTTATGATTTGTTACTTTATTTAAATTTTTCTAGACTTGGCTAGTGGGAGCCCCTTAAAGCTAATTCTTGTGTCCTTTTGACATGTTCTCATATTTTTAAAAATACTTCCTTAACTTTCTGACATAGCAAGATGTTTTAGGCTTGAGTCTTCAATTTTCTCAGTCTCAGCCATGGAGTCACTCACATGTCTAAGGAGCACTGGCTCCTTTTAATGGAGAGCATTATTTGAGCATTAGGTTTACTTATTGCTTCTGGACCCCCTCAACATACACATTTAGGAAATATACACACATACCCCCCCTACACCTGTTTTTTGTATTTTTCTACTATATTAAAAAGGAAGTTCAGATTGATACCTCTAATTCTAGTCCAAAGCCACAGAATTTATTCTCCCCTTAATAGTAACTCCTTTCTCTGATATTTAGAAACCTGGCTCCTATTATCTTCAGTGTATTTACTTAACTGTTCAGTTCTTCCTGTTTGTAACCAAACTTATGGCCGTGCCAGCCAATAACTTGATCTCAGGCACGTTGCCCTTCCTCAAATAACTGACCTCAGAAATAACCATTGGAAAGATAGCCCTCATGAAGGGGTGGAGAGCTAGGAGGTGATAAGGGAAGGAGGAAATATTAGAGGCCAGTTAGAATGCTTGGCTTTGGATACCTCCTCATCCCTTTTGCTAGCTCAAAGGTCACACTGATGAGGGGAAAGACTGCTTATATATATATACTAGTGGCCCGGTGCACGAAATTCATGCACTCGGGGTGGGGGTGGGGCCCAAGCATGGCCTGTGCCCTGTCATAGTGCCAAAGCCCCGTAATCCATTGCTCCCGAGAGGTAGGCCCCGCCCATCCATCCGTGGCTCCTCCATGGATTGCCCCGAAGAGGTAGGCCAGAGCTGGGGGAGGCCTGCGGACCGCTAGTGCAGTTGTATGGAGGCCCCTGCCATGGCCCCCGTCTCTGGGCTGGCCACGGCAGAGGCCTGCGGACCTCCACGCACCTGTGGACCCCCGGAGGGGGCCATGTGCCTGCAGACCCCCGGCCAGGCCCTCGGCGGAGGCCTCTTCGCATGCCTGTGGACCCCCGGCACAGGTGCGTGGAGAGGCCTCTCTGCCATGGCCCTGCCCCCGTCCCCAACGCTGCAAGTCCCTGCCTACCCATACCTGCTTTGCACGCAGCCTGCTGATTGGTCGTTACTGTGACGGTGTCCCGACTAATATGCATATTACCCTATTATTAGTATAGTTGTGTATATATATATATATAACATATATATATTTTTAAATATTTTTTTATTTTTATTGATTTTTCACAGAGAAGAAAGGAGAGGGATAGAGAGTTAGAAACATCGATGAGAGAGAGAAACATCGATCAGCTGCCTCTTGCACACCCCCCACTGGGGATGTGCCCGCAACCAAGGTACATGCCCTTGACCGGAATCGAACCTGGGACCTTTCAGTCCGCAAGCCGACGCTCTATCCACTGAGCCAAACCAGTTTCGGCTATAACATATTTTTATTGATTTCAGAGAGGAAGGGAGAGGAAGAGAGAGATAGAAATATCAGTGAGGAGAGAGAGTCATTGATTGGTTGCCTCCTGCACGCCTCACACTGAGGATCGAGCCCGCAACCTGGGCATATGCCCTTGACTGGAATCAAACCCAGGGGACCCTTAGTCGCAGGCCGAAACTCTATCCACTGAGCCATATCAGCTAGGGCTAGACTGCTTCATATTTGAAGATCATTCTGGCTGCTCTGTAGAGAATATATTGAAAAGAACGAGAAAGGCCCTGGCTCAGTTGGTTGGAGTGTTGTCCCAAAATGTTGCAGGTTGGATTCCCAGTTAGGGCACTTACTTAGGTTGCAGGTTTGGTCCCCGGTTGGGGCACTTACAGGAGGCAACCGATCCATGTTTCTCTTTCACATCGATGTTTCTCTCTCTCTCTCTCTCTTTCAAAAAAAATCAATGAAAACATGTCCTTGGGTGAGGATTAAAAAAGAAAGAAGAAAAAGAAAAGAATGAGAAAGGAGAAAATGAGACAGGTTGACCAGGAAACTTTTGGATTAGTTTGCCTTGAAGGGAGGGTAGTAGCTTTGATGAATTGTGTGGCAGTGGTGAAGATGGACAGAAGTGCGCATACCCAAAACAGATTTAAGTATGTATTTTTATTAATTTCAGAGAGGAAGAGAGAGGGAGAGAGAGATAGAAACAGCAATGATGAGAGAGAATCATTGATTGGCTGCCTCCTGCACACCCCCTACTGGAGATCGAGCCCGCAACCCAGGCATGCCCTTGACTGGAATCGAACCTGGGACTCTTCAATCCACAGGTTGACGCTCTATCCACTGAGCCAAACCAGCTAGGGCCCCAAAACATATTTAAAAGTTGGCAAACCTGTTCTTACTGAGCAGTTTACCAGAGATAATAATTTGCTCAATGGATATAACAAATTATCCTAATAAGAAATAGTATTTTAAGAAATACTTTGGTTTTTCTGTTTAGATATTTGCCTATAGGTAATAATAGTTGATAAGTATTTTTCTTTGGAGGGAGGATGAGTTTTCAGTTTTTTCACTGCATGCATTTAGCTCTTGGTTTATACATTAAAAGGTTATGTTCAGCCCTAACCGGTTTGGCTCAGTGGATACTGTGGACTGAAGGGTCCAAGGTTCGATTCTGGTCAAGGGCATGTACGTTGGTTGCGGGCACATCCCCAGTAGAAGGTGTGCAGGAGGCAGCTGATCGATGTTTCTCTCTCATCAATGTTTCTAACTCTCTATCCCTCTCCCTTCCTCTCTGTAAAAATCAATAAAATATATTTAAAAAAAAAAGATTATGTTCAGCCCTGACCAGTTTGGTTCAGTGGATAGAGTGTCAGCCTGCGGACTCAAGGGTCCCAGGTTTGATTCTGGTCAAAGGCGTGTACCTTGGTTGCAGGCACATCCCCAGTAGGGAGTATGCAGGAGGCAGCTGATCGATGTTTCTAACTCTCTATCCCTCTCCCTTCCTCCCTGTGAAAAATCAATAAAATATATTTTTAAAAAAAAGATTATGTTCAGAAACTTCAAAATGGCTGATTAATTTGTGGGCCACTCAAGGTAAGCGTGAATAATGTTAGTATATTCTTTAACCAGTTGTATTTACATAAATGTGCATAATATTTAACTCTGCTAATTTTAACTTTTGCTCTGTGTTTTAGATATTATGATCAGATTTGTTCCATTGAACCTAAGTTCCCATTTTCTGAAAATCAGGTAAGTCATTTGTTTAATTTGTAAAGTTATATGATAATGGCAAGTCACCCATTTCCTCCCACTCATGGTATCATTTTATTAAAATAAATGGTGTCTGTTCATTATCTTTAGGTTTTTATGAGACTTTTTAATACAAATTAGCTTAGGCCCATCTGATACGAATTTATGTCTTTTTGAAGAATGTTTCCTAGGATTCTATTCATGTCATTCCTCAGTAACTTCTGTATATATATTTAACTGCATTTTATGTCCACTATTGACTGATTAATCGATAGTGTTCTTCCCTTTGGCTTTTACAGAATTAAGAGAGAAACTGTAATTCAGGAAGTATTAGTTTTAGTTTATGTACTTTAAAAAAGTATGTGTGTGTGTGGGGTGGGAGGTGGGTGGACAGGGAAAAGGGGTGGTGGTAGATGAACCAAGAAAGGCAAAAGGCTAAAAACTGGTGATAGGTATATTGGGGGTTCATTATGTTATTCTCTCTAGTTTTGTGTATATTGAAAATACTCTAACCTAGAGTTAAAAAGTAGATTGCAACACAAAATTTAAAAGAGGCTAACTTTTAAATCGTCATATGCAGAATATTTTAGAAGCATGAGATGCAGTTTTTTAAAATTTATGACGGAAACTCTTTATTCATGTATAACATGCATACAGAAAAGTGAAAGAAAATATGTGTATAGCTTGAATCTTCATAAAGTGAATACACATGTATAACTACTACCCAAATCAAGAAGTAAATTATCTTATGTCATCCACCAAAGATAAACATTCTCTTACTTTTGTCATCATGGAATAGTTTTTATTTTATCTTTTGGGAAACCTGTAGTACTTACTTTATTGCCTATGCTTCTCTTGGCTTATTTGACAATTAAGTTCATATTCTACTCAATCCATTGTGTGTTTATAAAGATGAATAAGATTGTGTGTTTTGGAGAAGACAATATGTGTACAATTACTGAAGCAGAGTGACCAATTGAAATAACTTAGTGCCAGTATTTTACCTAAAAAAAAAAAAAAAAATTATGGCCAAGAAAGGAAAAGGACTTGGTTGGTTAGAGAAGATAATGTTTTAGATAAGTTGAAGCTTTTGTCTTTTTCCTCATTGTGAATTTTTCTCTGAAAGAGACTTAATGAGGTTCAAGAAGGTAACATAATTTTCTGTTTTCTCTTTATCAAGATCTGCTTGACATTTACCTGGAAAGATGCTTTTGATAAAGGTTCACTTTTTGGAGGGTCTGTAAAGTTGGGTATGTAATTTTTTAATAATAAATGATGAGAAACTTAGTCTAAACACTTTGTTTTAGGTTTTTAAAATTGCTCTTGTAATGATTCTTTTTAAATAAAAAACATTTTTACATTTTCTTTTTTTTCAACATCAGCTTTTAATGCAATTAAAAAAATTTTGTAGAGAGCCTATGCCTTGCCAGGCACTGTCCTAGTTATAAAAGTGAGTAAGACAGTTGTATTCAAACTGATTGGGAAGAAAATTGATGAGCCTGTGAACAAAGGGGAGCATGGATGAGGAAGTTAATTCTGCCTGTTGAAAGTAAGCAGTGTTTGAGTTAGCCTTTGAAGGATGAATTTTGGTTTTTCCAGATAGAAAATAACATTATAGGTAGAACATTTTAATGAAAGGTCAGAAGAGTGAGGCTTTTTTACCTGCTAGCTCAGCATATAACCTCTCTGTGCCTTAATTTTCTCATCTGTGTGAAGTAGGGAATAGTACTGTGAAGTACTGTTTATCTCATTGGGTTCTGGTGTGGATTAAATAAGTGAATTCATGTAAAGTCCTTAGAACAGTGCTCAGTAAATATGAGCTGCAATGAATGTTAATATTACATATAACCATATATATGTTATATATACTACATATATATATGTATTAAAGAATATATGCTATGAACTATTAATACATAATACTATAATACATTACAAATGTATTATAGAATATATGCTATGAACTATTACATAACAGTATTATTCACTATA